>NW_027250047.1:0-47631 GCF_030848795.1 Temnothorax nylanderi
AAAAGCTTATAAAGATCTTCATCGCGAAGTCGTTCGCTTTCCCTGCTTGAAGAACTCGAGACTGTTAAAGTAATGGGCCTATAAGAATATCAGATGTTAGTTAAGCCTTTCGATAGAAAAATGGAGCATATACAAACCTAAAGCTATCGAGTAAATTGGCAAAATCGTCCGGCGACCAACTACGTCTTTTATCCGAACTCCGTCTTTCTAGCGACCACGTCGCGTCAGCGGTTCCACTTTCTTTCGCCACTGTTCCAGACTGCCCGACTTTCTGTCTAAAGATCCAGCACTGCCATGCTATCCGTATCACCACCCGCCTCCGATTACACAGACAGAAATTGCAGTCCACGCGAGAGGCATTCTATAATGACCCAGGCGTTCGCACGCAGCAGCGGCGGCAGCTCTGACCTATACGGAAATGAATAAGACAATAATATGAGAAATTGTCATTTTGAATGCATCAGTATTTATTTTAACATTTTATTACCTTATCTTTATTTTTATCTTCGCGTAAATACGGTTCGGCACACTCCGATATATCGCCCTGCAATACTTTCCGAGCCGTACGACAAGAAACAAATGGGACTGTTTATTGATGCTCAAAACGCAACTTCTAGCTAAGGTACTTGCTATAATAAGCGATGTGTCCTCCAAGCATTCTTTTCAATCCCTCTGAATTCATATCTCGACGTAGAAATTTTCGGACATCTGAAATATAACAATTGTAATTAGCATTATGCATTCTTGAAGTTTGTAATTTTCAATGATAAAAATATATAATCCTTTTTCTTTTCTCTGGCATCGTATAATGCGAGACTCGCGAATATTGGCTCCACTTCTAGTTCTAACTTTAATTGCAGACATTTACGAGAATTTTATGAGCAAAGGTTCTGTAGGTTAGGTTGCTGATTTCTTGCCACTCGTCCGTCAGTATGTGCACTTTATTGCACTATAGTGCAGACATTAAACGAATATTGACCTTTAATTAATTTTTATTATAAAGAATAATTTTTTTCCAAATAATAAAATTATATCGACACTTTATCCAATGATTCTGGAGCGATTGGATTAAAAAAAATATTTTTTAGATACTTTCTGCTAATTTACGCTTAATTAATTTTAATTAATTGTGATTATTGTATGGTTTTCCAAACTTGAAAAGTTTTTCCAAATATTTCCAATGATTTCCAAACGATTGGGTAAGATAATTTTCAATAATTTTTAATTTGTTTGCCAACTATACGTCGGTGCGTTCCCACTATACGCGTCGCGCGTCGCGTATAGTGGGAACGCAGCATTATGGCTGAGTTTCCACTGAGCGCGTCACGCGTCGCGTAGTCTGTCGTTAACCAATCTAACCATCCCGTCACAGTAATGTAATAAAATGGATGTTTTGATTGATTAACTGTGATAATGCGACGCATGACGCGCTCAGGGAAACTAAGCCTATGCTACGCTTATGCTAAACTATTGTATTTTGTGTGCGATGGCCCTTACGAAGTTAAGCCCCTTGCACAATGCCAGCAACAGGCTAGGAACAGGAATAACAAAAACTTTTTAATTACAACCTAAAAATTTGAATACTATGATTGGTTGGCCAACAGGCAATATGCACAGATTTCACGGACGGAAACTCTGTGTCTATTGCTTGTGTCCACTGTTTATTCTGCATTTATACATGATTTCTGATTTCTATCCCTTGATTCCCTGTTCCTTTCCTACTTGCCTGTTGCCTTGCTTGTGCAAGGGGCTTTTAACGAAACAGTTACATACATATATAACAGATTAATAGACAGATAGCCAATGGCCCCTCAAAAGTCGAGACCAGCATTTCCGTGCTTTGATTACCGACACACTTTGCCCCTTACCGACAGACTTTGCCCCTAGGATTGAGTCCGGACTAAATCACATTACAGACTTTGCCCCTGGTGCGAGTCCGGACTAAATATACCCGATTTTACCTACAGACTTTGCCCCTGGTGCGAATCCGGACTAAATATACAGTGATGCCAGATTTCAGCAGTGATGTCAGATGCTCGACGCTCGGTCAGCCGCGAGCCGGCGTCGCCGGCGAGAATCGTGCTGGGCTTCTTTATTAATATCTCGGCGCTCGCGCTCGCGCGCGCGCGCCACAACCTAGGTCTTGTCCGTACTTATTAATTAATTACTTATGATATTTATTGTACATATATATATATGAAGCTGAGACCGAGGATTAATAAACAATACTATTGTTATTATATAATAATAAAGAAAACTTATTTTGTAATTTGAAAATAATTTCTTATTTTTTTATGAGCAAATCGTTAACTTTTCTAAAGTTGTTAGAAAATATGCGAATAATGTTAATGATCCCTTATAGAAAAATACACTCAACCCATAGAAAAACCCTTAAAGTTGGGTGTGATTTCGGACCGCCAATAGAACGTTAATCATTTAAATGACGGTTAACCTTCTATTGGCGGTCCGAAATCACACCCAACTTTAAGGGTTTTTCTATGGGTGAGTGTAATTTTTCTATAAGGGTTGTCAAATAATTTTCCTAGTTTATATGTATTACATAACAACTCATTTGCCTAAAAAAATAAAAATGCAAAAAAAGTTAGAAAAAAACCAGGACTCGAACTTGAGACCTTCAGCATTCTAGCCGATCGTCTTACTCGCTCGTCCACGTTTACTATTAGAAAATTGCTTCTACCGGCTTGATAGATTACGCACATGGAAACTTTAAGCAATTTTATTTCATTAATTATTTGACATTGGCACAAGTTACTATGTCTTGTAAATACATATAGTAAAATTAAAGGACAAACTTTTGCAATAACAGTTCTGTGTATTTCACTTTTACGAATAGATTACGTACATATTGTTGCTCAACGGAAACCGCGAGAAGGTGGTGCTCTTCCGTCATGAGATTGTAAAAAAGTTTTTTTTAACATTGCAATAATTTTAATATGTATAAATTAAAAAATATATATAATAAAGCTCGTACGTCTTAGATAAAACAAGGACAAGAGCCAATAACCGAACAACAGAATTCTAAATAATATAGTTTAATATTCCGTCAAAATACTGGGACGTTTCGTGCTTTACAAAGACTTTTTCAATCAATCAAATAAATCCCTCTAATTAACTGTAATCTATATATATAAAGGAAGATGTCCTGACTCATTCACTCACTCATCAACGCCCAGCCCGAACCTCTGAACCGAATTTTTATCAAAAGTATATGAATAGGGTAGAATTTGCCGGGGAGTGCCACTAATGTGTATAGTTTTTTGTTACCGATTTCCTGGAAACCGGTTTTTCCTCTAATTTTTTCTAATTTTTTTCGGGAAATAATTCATCGAATCTCAAAGAATTATAGATCAAATTTCTACCAAAAATATATGAAATAGGGGTAGAATTTTCCGGGGAGTGCCACTATGTGTATAGTTTTTTGTTACCGATTTTCTGGAAACCGGTTTTTTCTAATTTTTCGGGAAATAATTGACCGAATCTTAAAGAATTATAGATCAAACAGGGGTAGAATTTTCTGGGGAGTGTTATAAAGTGTATAATTTTTCGTTACCGATCTTTTGGAAGCCGGTACCGAAATTTTTTCAATTTTTTGGGAATTAATTGACAGAATTTTAAAGAATTGTATATGAAGTAGGGATAGAATTTTACGGGGAGCGGTCATGATGTGTACAGTTTTTGTTACCGATCTTTTTGGAAACCGGTTTTTTTAATTTTTCCAAATTTTTCGGGAAATAATCGAGAGAGGGAGAGAGAGGGAGGAGGGAGAGGGAGGAGGGAGAGAGAGAGAGAGAGAAGAGAGAGAGAGAGAGAGAGAGAGAGAGAGAGAGAGAGAGAGAGAGAGAGAGAGAGAGAGAGAGAGAGAGGAGGAGGAGAGAGAGAGAGAGAGAGAGAGAGAGAGAGAGAGAGAGAGAGAGAGAGAGAGAGAGAGAGAGAGAGAGAGAGAGGAGAGAGAGAGAGAGAGTTTTTGTGTGTCTTATTACATATGTCCTCCGGGGTGAAGCCCTTATTACATATGTTCTCCGGGGCGAAGCCCGGGTAACCAGCTAGTCTATATATATAAAGGAAGATGGTCCTGACTCATTCACTCACTCATCACCGCCCCAGCCCAAACCCCTGAATCGAATTTTCACCGAAGTATATGAAATAGGGGTAGAATTTCCGGGGAGTGCACACTATGTGTATAGTTTTTCGTTACCGATTTTCTGGAAAACCGGTTTTTTTTTAATTTTTCTAATTTTTCGAGAAATAATTGACCGAATCTCAAACCCCTGAATCGAATTTTTACCAAAAGTATATGAAATAGGGGTAGAATTTTTCCGGAGAGTGCCACTATGTGTATAGTTTTTTGTTATCAATTTTCTGGAAACCGGTTTTTCTAATTTTTCTAATTTTTCGGGAAATAATTGACCGAATCTCAAAGAATTATAGATTAAACAGGGGTAGAATTTTCCGGGAGTGCTATAAAGTGTATAATTTTTCGTTACCGATCTTTTTGGAAGCCGGTACCGAAATTTTTTCAATTTTTTCCGGGAATTAATTGACCGAATCTTAAAGGAATTGTATATGAAGTAGGGGTTAGAATTTTCCGGGGAGCGCCATGATGTGTATAGTTTTTTGTTACTGATCTTTTTGGAAACCGGTTTTTATAATTTTTCCAATTTTTTGGGAAATAATTGATTGAATTCAAAGAATTATACATGAAGTGGGGTAGAGGGAGAGAGAGAGGGAGAGAGAAAGGGAGAGGAGAGAAGAGGGAGAGAGGGGGAGAGGGAGAGAGAGAGAGAGAGAGAGAGAGAGAGAGAGGGGGGGGGAGAGGAGAGGAGCGAGGAGGGAGAGGGGAGGGGAGAGGGAGAGGGAGAGAGGGAGAGAGGGAGAGGGAGAGGGAGAGGGAAGGGAGAGGGAGAGGGAGGAGAGGGAGAGGGAGAGGGAGAGTAGAAAGAGAGGAGGGAGAAAGAGGGGGGAGCGAGGGGGGAGAGAGGGGGGGGGAGAGGAGAGGGGGGAGAGGGGGGGAGGGGGAGAGGAGAGGGGAAGGGATAGAGAGGGGGGAGAGGGAAAGGGAAAGAGAGGGGAGAGAGAGGAAAGAAGAAGGGAGATAGGAGAGAGGATGAAGAGAGGGGAAGAAGGAGAGGAAGATGCGAGGGAGGGGAAGGAGAAAAGAGGGGAGATAGAGGGAGAGAGATGAGAGGGAGAGATTGGAGGAGAAAGAGGGAGGGAGGGGGAGAGATGGAGAGAGGGAAGGGAGAGGGAGGCGGGAGGTTAGTGAGGGAGAGAGGAGAGACGAGAGAGAGAGGAGAGAGAGCGAGAGATGAGAGGAAGGGGACAGAGGTGAGAGGAGAGAGAGGTAGGATGAGAGAGAGAAGAGAGAGAGAAAGAGAGAGAGGAGAGAGAGATGAGGCGAGATGAAGCGGGAGAGAGAGAGAGAGAGAGAGAGAGGACAGAGAGAGGAGAGGAGGAGGAGAGAGCGAGAGAAGAGGAGAGAGAGAGAGAGAGAGTATGAGCGAGAGAGAGAGAGAGAGAGAGAGAGAGAGAGAGAGAGAGAGAGAGGAGAGAGAGAGAGAGAGAGAGACTATTGCGTGTCTTATTACATATGTCCTCCGGGGCGAAGCCCGGGTAACCAGCTAGTACATCATAATAATCCCGTTACATAAAAAATCCGTCGAGAGATGAAATAAATTAAAAGGAAGTTTAACATCATAAGATTAACATTAATTAATAATTATAGCATTTTTATTATGGAATTTATCCTCTCTATTGATTTAAATCATAGCGGTCGTTTTTTTTACTTTCTTAATATTAATAATTATAGTATACAAATTACATGGAGTTATTAAGAAGCCACATCAAGTTGAAAGCCCAAAAAACCTTCCCCCGAATATTACTGTAAAGAATTTATTGCGAAAAAACCCTGACTGAGATAATATTTTTTCGCAATAAATTCTTTACAGTAATATTCGGGGAAAGGGGGGATGTTAGATACAATTTGTATCAGCATCAAAAATTAAATCGATTTGCGATTATTTAAGTGAATTTACTGTTCTAACGAAAAACTGTGTTTCAAGACCGACAATTCGTTGGCGCGCAGTTTAGTTGGAAATAGTATTAGAAATTCACACGGAAATTATTTGCTACTTAGATCCTAGCTCGGACTTGATGGCGTTCTTATATTATAATTAATTTAATGTCAAATATACAGTCTTAATAACTAATTTTTGAAGGAAATTTATAGTTTTCAAAGGAAGAAAATTCTCGAAATTATCGATGATTATACGTGTTATAAAGTGAAGAAAAAGTTTCTTGAAATTTGTATAAAACACGTCCAGCATGCAGATGAACATTGGTTTGACCAGAACAACGAGTGTTATCCACATAGAATCCAAATGTTAGACTTTATGTTAAGAGTTAAAATATATGCAATTGCAAAAAAAATAACACTGGAGGAAGAGAAGGAATAAATACAGCATCTAGAAGATCAAAAGAAATTAAGACAAAATGTCAAAAACTGAAAAATATAAAACATATGTAAAATCGTCTATTATGGCCCAACTTATTATGACTCAAAGTTTTCCACTTAAATTAATTTTTACATTTTAAGCATAAAGTCGACCGTCGTAATAAGTAATGTTAAAATGCATTCTGCGCTCGCCGCAGTGACTACTGTCAAAATGCATTCTGCGCTTAGCGCTGTTTATAATGTGCAAATAAAATATACGCTCGCTCATCTATCTGCATTAGTGTCATCTTGTGCACTGTGTTCATACAAGAATTCGTGCAAATGGAGTAAATTGCTACCTATATGTGCACATGGGTATCTTACCGTTTAGAGTACAAAATATCTATAATCTAATGGGTAGATATGATTGCAACCCGTCTGTAATACAGCAGCGTGTTTATAATCCAGTAAGTAAATTAATAGCAAATTGTTGCCAATTTGGCATTAAACTCACTTACAAAGAACTTTGCCCATTTTTATAAAGGTTTTAGGCCCCTCGCGTCTAGTAACGAGACTTAAAATGAAAGATTATTGTTAGAGGATCGAAATATTTCTGTATAAACATAATCCTTTATTGTAAGTTAATACCGTTCAGAGATACACTCTTTGAAAGATTAGAAAAATGTACAAAATGGCTTTGTTTCATTCGATTTTTCGACGTCCTAGGCATCTCCTTGTGATGACGGATAATAAACTATTTTAATATATCAATTGAAGTACTTTATACAAATAAATTTGTTACTACTGATCCAGCTAATTGCAAGTTTCTGGATGTGAGTCAGGGATATTCAAAATAATTGATTGTAGCCATTACCTACCACTATCACCACGGAGAAATGTCCTGGATGCCGAGAAATCGAATGAAAGAATGCTATAAAGTATATTTTTTTTAATGTTTCAGAGAGTGTATCTCTAACCATCAATGTCGACTTAGAGGATTATGTCTGTAGAATATTCTGATCCTCTAACAATAATTTTTTATTTTAGCAAAGTCTCGTTGTTAGACGCGAGGGTTCTAAAATAGACAGGGTTCTTTGGGGCAAATCCAATTATCAATAAAGTAAAATGTGATATAAAATAATGTAAAATCTCATAAAGTGAGAGAATGTAAATGTAATGTTTTATTATAAAATAACAATAAATATTTTAAAATTGAAAAATCTTCCTATACTTATCTTCCCGATAAATCATGTAATGGTCATCACCTGCGATGATGTTTAAAACTTTCAAAGAACTTTGTTCCCAATTGCAAATAACACTTAATATAATACTAAAAAGCAACGTACATTAAAATAATGTTTAACGCATTACATTTGTTTTGCTTTTTCACTTAACTTTGCATATACAATAGATTGGGCAGTAAAAATAAAATCAATAACTCAATAACATAAATGTTTTGTCGTTTATAGATCTTCACAAGTTCGAATTCCATTTCAACGATGACAAAATATTTTCCTGTTCATATTTTTTATTGTTTCTATCGTATATCGACTGATATCTTTCAGGAGATTGTATCTCAAAAACTGTCACTTTACAGGATTCGTAAATTTTTGTTTTGTTGATAAGCAACAAACAAGATAGTTTGCTTTACTGTTCAAAAGTATAGTGATTTGGAATTAAAATACAGCTTTATATATATATTGTTTAATTTGATATTATTCGTGGGAAACAAACGCAAAAACGCAATTTTTATAGATACGACGCACTTCAAAATTGTAATCAAAGGAACAAGATACGACATATTTATTTTTAAATAACATTTATTATTGTCATTTAAAAATAAATATGTCGTATCTTGTTCATTTGATTATAATTTTGAAGTGCAAATTTGTCGTATCTACAAATACGAGAAAATGCGAGAAAATTTCGACAACTATAATTCATTTTTGGTAATCTATTTCAAGATAGGATGTAGACGTGTGTGTGAAGCTAGCGTCTCATTTTGCGAAAACTCACAAATTATTGAGAGTTCTGACTTCCTTTTCAATAGTTCTAGAGTTCCTGATAGTTTAAACAAATAGTTCTGGCCATTAAAGCCAAAAAACGCGTCAGTACAAACTGAGACATAGGTTCACGCACCGTCTCACTTTGTCCTACACAAGTTCCACACCTGTATCTCATCAGATTTTGCGAGATCTATAGTTCTATAACAGTTCTATAAAGAGTTCTGCCATATAAAAGCAAAAAAATTAATTATAAGGTACTAAAAAAAATTACAATGTAACGAGTGTACCGAGTTGAGACGCCAGTTGAAATCTCGGAGTTCCGGTTTATGTAAAATATTTTTCGAGTAGTTCTGAGCATATTGAAGCATTTTCTAAACAGTTCCGAGCGTTAGAATCTTTGTGTTATATTTTAAAAAATTAATATTAACCGAAAAGTACTCATGACGGAAAACGATGAGACGCTGTGCGAAATCTCGGAGTTCCGGTTCATATAAAATATTTTTCGAGTAGTTCTGAGCATATAGAAGCATTTTCTAAAGAGTTCCCGGCACTAGCAATGTTGTATAATTTTAAATAAATTAATAACGCTCGAAAGTCAGGAATATATCGAAAATGGGTGCAGAGACGCTGGCCGTATTTCGACAGTTCTGCGAGTTCTATTACAATTTTCGTGTAGTTCTGAACGTGTTCTAACGTTTTCTAAAGAGTTCTGGCGATAAGCGTTATTTAATCATTTTTTAAATAATTTTTATCGCCTGAGAAAGACGCATTTACGGGTATATGGGTGAGACGCTCGATAAATTCCTGATTTTCGTTATTAATTTATTTAAAAATTATACAACATTTCCAATGCCCGGAACTCTTTAGAATATGCTTCAATATACTTAGAACTATACAAAAAATATTTTATATAAGCCAGAACTCCGACATTTCCTACAGCGTCTCACCCATATACCCGTAAATGCGTGTTTCTCGGGCGATAAAAATTATTTAAAAAATGATTAAATAACGCTTATCGCCAGAAGTCTTTAGAAAACGTTAGAACACGTTCATAACTACACGAAAATTGTAATAGAACTCGCAGAACTGTCGAAATACGGCCAGCGTCTCACCTATTTTCGATAAATTCCTGACTTTCGAGCGTTATTAATTTATTTAAAATTATACAACATTGATAGTGCCGGGAACTCTTTAGAAAATGCTTCTATATCCTCAGAACTACTCGAAAAATATTTTATACTAGCTGGTTACCCGGGCTTCGCCCCGGAGGACATATGTAATAAGACACGCAAATAGTCTCTCTCTCTCTCCCCCTCTCTCCCCTTCTCTCCCCCTCTCCCCCCTCTCTCCCCCTTTCTCCCCCTCTCTCCCCCTCTCTCTCCCTCTCCCCCCTCTCTCCCCTCTCTCTCTCTCTCTCTCTCTCTCTCTCTCTCTCTCTCTCTCTCTCTCGATTAATTCCCGAAAAATTGAAAAAATTTCGGTACCGGCTTCCAAAAAGATCGGTAACGAAAAATTATACACTTTATAGCACTCCCCGAAAAATTCTATCCCTGTTCAATCTATAATTCTTTGAGATGAACCGGAACTCCGAGATTTCGCACAGCGTCTCATCGTTTTCCGTCATGAGTACTTTTCGGTTAATATTAATTTTTTAAAATATAACACAAAAATTCTAACGCTCGGAACTGTTTAGAAAATGCTTCAATATGCTCAGAACTACTCGAAAAATATTTTACACAAACCGGAACTCCGAGATTTCAACTGGCGTCTCAACTCGGTATACTCGTTACATTGTAATTTCTTTTTAGTACCTTATAATTAATTTTTTTGCTTTTATATGGCAGAACTCTTTATAGAACTGTTATAGAACTATAGATCTCGCAAAATCTGATGAGATACAGTGGTGGAACTTGTGTAGGACAAAGTGAGACGCTGCGTGAACCTAGCGTCTCAGTTTGTACTGACGCGTTTTTTGGCTTTAATGGCCAGAACTATTTGTTTAAACTATCAGGAACTCTAGAACTATTGAAAAGGAAGTCAGAACTCTCAATAATTTGTGTTTCCGCAAAATGAGACGCTAGCTTCACACACACGATATTAGCTTCGGGGAAGCAGAAAAACCGGAAATTGTGTCAAATCGACCTCGAATTGTGTAAGATACGACCTCCCGAAAGATATCAGTCGATATGTGAAAAATATATTTCTTGATTAAATTAATAAATTAAAATTTAAGAAATTAATAATAAAATAAAAATTAATTTTATAAACTGAAATTAAAAATATTAGATATTAATTAAAATTTAAAGAAAAATAAAAATTATAATCAATAATTTTATAAACTATAAATTAAAAATATTTTTGTAACATTCTTTGCGGTGTGTGTAGAGATGGGTACAGTATCGGTATTGTTAAATATTGATTATCAATTTAATTATGTAATTGTACGTTTCAGTTTCAGACTGCGTTTCAAGATTGAAAGTACGGCGCGTGTAGTTGACGAAGCGAAAGAATATACTTTTAAAATTCACATGAAAAATTGTTACTATATAGGTGAACAAAATTCAGCCTGACCGTATTTGGCAGTTTAATTTGATGAAAATATTAATTTTATGAAATTACCAGGGAAATTACATAAAAGTTTATTTGAAATTTTAATTGATATACAAACATGAAACTTTCCTACACAGTATAAATAATAAATATAATTAATAGAATAAGTTTATTAAAGAAGCATCGCGAATTAAAATATTTATCCTTTATTTGTTCTTAAAAGAAATTTCTTATGTCATTTATGATTAAAAATATATAATTGATGCATGATTATTAACACCGAGATTAATACAGAATCTATTGCGTCTAAAAGTTGCAACTATATACATAATACCATTCAAAATTTATGAATTATTTTTTAATTATGTATTCGAAGTTAAGGGTTTTTTTTAAATAACCGCAATATTAATCGGATAGCAATAAAGTTAATTAAAAATAGCGGATATTAAAAATAAAAATGAAAGAATTTTTACTTTTGATATCCGGCCGCTATATGGCTCCGACATTTTGAATTTATCAACTCAATTTAACATCAGATTAATATTTAGCAACCTGAAAAACTCTGTGTATAACTCTATGTATAATGGTCTATATAAGTCGCAACTTTGATGCAATAGACTCTATGTTAATCATCAATATCTTTTTAACTACAATTGACATAACAAATTTCTAAGGGCTGAAAGTCCTAACAATTAACATACTTAATTTTGATTGCAATATAACTTCTCTAACACGTCACGCGGAGTTCTCGGCTTAGAGATCAGTGCTCTGATTCTATAACTATTAACAACAATTCATTATCATTATATTGTCATTGCGCAGCTTTTTTATCATATATTATATCTGCACAACGATAATATAACGATGATAATGAAATTGTATATAGTTATAAGAGTTACAGAAAATAGCCTTAACGACGCGACTTATCGAGCGACTTCGTCCGAAAATGACCCGGCGCTTTGTCTTAAGAACGTAGTTACTGCATTGGCCGCTACACGGTATGGCGCTGAAACCAGTGAGAAATGCTGGTCTCGTCTCAACCCGGACCTTTGGCTATCTGTCTATTAATCTGTGATATATATGTCTATGCTTTTATCTTAAGTGCGCCGTATTGAGTTTGTTTCGTTGGGCAAGTAGAGAATAAACGGTACAAACATTGAGACTTTCGTGACAGCTTTACCACCTGCCTTCAAGGCATATCTGACTTACGGGCTCGCCCGCTGGGCTGTCCCAGCCCAAGAAAGCGCAGAAATGTCAATAAGGAAGGCAGTCCATCGTCTTGTGCAAAATGGTCGCGTCATATTGCGTTCATTACAAAATAACGAGCGCTTCCATTTACGAGGGTACACACATAACCTTGACAAGATACACGTTGCACAGACAGGTAAATTATGCCAGACTTTGTTACAGTGAATCTCGCCATGAAGTTCGATGGTATATTGCAACACGAATCGTGAGCAATGCTATAATGCTTTAATCTCACACCTTGTGCTCGGATAACGGACATGCTATCTGTAATTGGAAAACTAAATTCTATAATAGCATTGTAACGTACATTTTTATAATATAGAAACATTTACATTTTACATTGTGAGACAATTCTATTCAATTATAAATTAATTATTTATAAAAGTAAAAATGTAATTAGGATGCAAAATCATTGATAACATAATTGATTCCATGTAATTAGTGCATGTAATCAAGGATTTGTCAATATGCTATTTTCTATCATATTGCACAGTCGTTGTTTTATCCTTGATTTGTAAATATTTGTATACTGTTAGCAACAGGTGTTCAGGTCAAAACATTAATTGGTATTCAATGGTTTTATATTTGTGTACATGACAGGCAAGCTCCAGAATAGTGACCTCCTTTGCCAAAATACTGGCAATATATGGAGTACAAGGAGACATCTCGGTTATTTGGGTACACATGCTCGACGCATCTTTGTCGACAATATTTTGAAAAGGGTAACTAATAGCCTAGCAGCAGATTTACGAAGACGCACAGCAAGTAGACTTGTCTTTGGCGATTCTGCGCCATTCTTTGCTCTTGTTGGCATATCATTAGCTTCAGGTACAGGAATATTAACAAAGGATGATGAATTGGAAGGAGTATGTTGGGAAATCCGGGTAAATGCATTTATTCGTTTAGCTTAATCTAGATACTTAAATAAAACCTGTTTTTTTATAAATATGCTACCATTTTTGTAAATCTAATCTAAAATATAATATGTTGACCAGGAAGCAGTCTTGAAGTTACGATGGAATATGCTGCGAAATGATGAAAATTACCAAACTATTTTTGCTGATGAGAATGCTATAACTTTACGAAATTTTGTAGTAGGACCTATAATTGCTAAAGGTTGTTCCGCTGCTGTATACGCAGCACGATTTGTAAATATGCAGGACAAAGATAATTCAATAGATATTGATGTTGAAACAAAAGACACAAGTGTGTTCCCATTAGCTTTAAAAATGATGTTCAATTATGATGCAGAATCCAATGCTACTGCTATTCTAAAAGCCATGTATAAAGAGACAATACCTGCTAGAAAACATAAAAATGATAACTTGGCTATTTGGAAGCAAAAATGGGCAGAAAATAAAATCACGTTACCACCTCATCCAAACATTGTGGCAATGTATTATGTTTTTACTAATGAAATACCGAAACTACCTGGTTCTTTGGGAATGTATCCTGATGCTTTACCAAGTAGAATTAATCCTCATGGATCAGGCAGAAATATGAGTTTGTTTTTGGTGATGAAAAGGTTATTTTTAGATAACAAGATTTAGGAACAAGATAAAACTTATATTATTAAATTTTCGCAATATCTAATACATATCGCATTATTTTAGATATGATATTACTTTGAAACAATATGTAACGAGTCGAAATGTTGATATGCGAGTATCAATATTATTACTCGCTCAGCTCCTAGAAGCAGTAGTTCATATGAATACAAATGGCATAGCGCATCGGTAAGACTGATTATCTCATTATCCTATATTAATTACATAGACATTCGTTCTATCAATTAAGGAGATTTATCTTGGATTCTTTTCTTTTTTGTTTATGTTTACAAATTAGAGATCTAAAAAGTGACAATATTTTACTCGACCTATCAGAAGAGACTGATGATTCTCCATCTCTAGTCGTAACAGATTTTGGCTGTTGTTTAGCTAATAAAAATCATGGGCTATATCTGCCTTATAACACTCATGATATTGATAAAGGCGGCAATATTGCATTGATGGCTCCAGAAGTGATAACAGCAGCACCAGGTCCTTTTACTAATATAAACTATATCAAAGCTGATCTTTGGACGGTAGGAACCATAGCATATGAAATATTTGGAATGCAAAATCCATTTCATGATGAAAAGGGTGAGAAAGCTGCTTTAAACAGTTATGATTACACTGAAAACGAGCTTCCTGCATTGCCAGATAACCTCCCACCTATTATCAACGCTGTTATAAAAAATTTATTGTCAAGAAATTTATATAAGGTTTGTAAAAAAACAACATACTGGTCACAAAGATCAAATTATAATATTGTTTAGAAAAGTATAGGAAACAATATTGAAATTTTTTTTTCTATCTATGTGCATAGCGACTCGATAGCGAACTGGCAGCAACTATAATGCAACTGTATCTATGGGCACCTAGCTCATGGCTAAAAAATGAGGGACAGATACCATCGAGCAATGAGGTAAAACATGTATATGTTACGGGCAAAGTCCGCATGGTGTGCAGTGTTGGCATTGCCCGGGCAATGTCAGCATTGCACAACGCGACTGGGCAAAGTAGTTTATTAGCGGACATTGCCCGGTTTGATGTGGGCAAAGTTAACACTGCCCATCCAGCGATGGCAATGTCAGCAACGATTATCACATTGCGGACTTTGCTCGGTTCCAAGTGGGCAATGTCGACAATGCTAAATCTCCGTAGGCTACTTTTTTTGTTGAGTTTTTGTTTAGTTTTGTTTAGTTTAGTGACGCGCTTTAAACAGTTAAATACTGTTAAAGCGCGTCATCTAACCTATGTGGATTAGTGACGCGCTTTAAACAGTTAAATACTGTTAAAGCGCGTCATCTAACCTATGTAGATTAGTGACGCGCTTTAAACAGTTAAATACTTTTAAAGCGCGTCATCTAACCTATGTAGATTAGTGACGCGCTTTAAACAGTTAAATACTGTTAAAGCGCGTCATCTAACCTATGTAGGTAGTATTTAACTGTTTAAAGCGCGTCACTAATCTACATAGGTTAGATGACGCGCTTTAACAGTATTTAACTATTTAAAGCGCGCCACTAAACTAAACAAAACTAAACAAAAAAAAGTGTATGTGTGAACTATTTCGACATATATATTAGTCATTTATGCCTTTCAATACTCAAAATAGCTGCTATATTTTCCAAACTTTTTTTGTTAATAACTTTTTAACGAATAGCGATCGCGGGCTGAAACCTTCTAAAGGTCACTCAGGAGGGTGACCTTGACAACATACTAAAATATCAAGGTCATCCAAGGTGATCCCCCATCTATACAATTACCCGATATTCTAATAAATACTGTTAAATTTGCACCTAATAATTTTATTACATAAATATCTGTCCCAAAACTCCGCGGGCAATGTCGACAATGCTAAATCTCCATGGACTAAGCTGCGCTAAATAGACGGACATTTAGCGCAGCTTAGCCCACGGAGATTTAGCATTGTCGATATTGCCCACTTGGAATCGAGCAAAGTCCGCAATGTGATAATCGTTGCTGACATTGCCATCGCTGGATGGGCAGTGTTAACTTTGCCCACATCAAACCGGGCAATGTCCGCTAATAAACTACTTTGCCCAGTCGCGTTGTGCAATGCTGACATTGCCCGGGCAATGCCGACACTGCACACCATGCAGACTTTGCCCGTAACATATATATCACACATATGCGCGCGCGCGCGCGCACACACACACACACACACACACACACACACACACACCCGTGCGTGCGCGCACATATGTATGTATGTATAACTCCGTCCAACGAGAGCTCATGATTGGATATGCGCATAGGCGAGCAAAGTGGGGGTAAAGTCCCTAGAGCGTAGTGTATCGTATACATAAATAGATGTTCTGTAGGCGGAGACCTGCGTGAAACGGACGAGTTTTCGTCCGATCCAACCATGATCTCTCGTTGGACGGAGTATACAAATATATACAGGGTGTTTAAAAAAGTGTCCCATATTTTGAAAATAGGTAGTACTCATCAAAATAAGAAGAAAATATCCAGTAAACATGGGTCCTAAATCAAATACCTGTTGAGATATGGATGAATCTTTATTGTATACTATAGGAGGTTTTCTATGTGGTTTTCATTCATTGTCACATTTTAAATAAAAAAATACACATTTTTACTATGTTTGTACGTCATCGATGGATGTTGAATACACCAAGGTCTTTAAATGATAAACATTGCCCTCTTCTTATATTAGTTGTTAATTCTGCAGTGTAGTAAGGTTTGACCGTTAGTCATTATCAGGTATCGATGACAATTGTAGGAATTTGTATTTTTACTCATTAGAGTACTACCTGTTCTTAAAATATGGGACACTTTTAAACACCCTATATATACGTGTGTGTGTGCGTGTGTGTGTGTGTGTGTGTGCGTGTGTGCGTGAGTGCGTGTGTGCGTGTGTGCGTGTGTGCGTGTGTGTGTGTGTGTGGGTGTGTGTGTGTGTGTGCGCGTGCGCGTGCGCGTGAGCGTGCGCGTGAGCGTGAGCGTGTGCGTGCGTGTGTGTGTGTGTGTGTGTGTGTGTGTGTGTGTGTGTGTACATATGTACATATACAAAGTATCTCTAAAGTCTAAAGCCTTGTATCCACGATGCTAGAACTGCGTCCGAGTTTCGGTTTAAGCCAATGAAACTGCTGCTTTTCTGTAAGAGCTGCAAGTTGATTGGCTTAAACCGAAACTCGGACGCAGTTCTAGCATCGTGGACACAAGGCTTAATTCAGCCCTCTGGATCTCGGAAACGGCTTTAGATATGGAAAAATGTTTCAGATAAAAGTTGTAGGATATTAAGGGGGACAGATGATGAAAATATGGACTTGACCTTTTCAAGGCCAGGTCAATGTGATCGATGTTTTCTTATAAATAAAACTCCCCATTTTTTATTGCATATTCTTGTAGCCCTTGTCGAGACGTTTTCTCAAAACACTATAATAAAACTCTTTCATTAAGGATTTCCTGAGATATTTTTAATTTTGTTATAATACTTTTAATATACCTAAAATATGAAATATCTCATAAAGTATTAACTTTTTGATGACTTTACCTTAATAGTTTTATATGTATAAAAGTATCTGACAAAATTTAAAACATCTCAGGAGAGAAAAATTCTTAATAAAAGAGAACTTTATTATAGTGTTTTAAAAACGTCTCGACAAGCGCTACAAGAATATGCAATAAAAAATGGGGGGTTTCATTTAAGAAAACATCGATCACATTGACCTGGTTTTGAAAAGGTCACTCAAGGTCAAGTCCATTATTTCATCACCCCCTATAGGGGATCCTATAGTGGCAGTAATTACCGACATTTTTTTTAACAACTTCATACAACTTTGAATTGGCTTTACGGAATTGCAAAACTCTTTTACAGAATTAAAGTACGCACAAAAATGTAGAGGGCTACAGTCAATTTTACATCAAAAACAAAAAAAAATTAAAAATTTGGGCACATAGAGCTGTCACTGACGACAATATTTGCTTAATACAAAAATACTGCAGTTTATATATACAAAATAAGATACATGCCCTGTAGGAAAACATGTAAGAACAATATCATGCAATTAGAACTAAGATTAAAAGCCTAGAAAAAAAATTTTATGTCAAACTTTTATATATGCAAAGGCACATGCAGGTTGATAGAATAAGCAGTATTGTGTGTAGCGAGAGATAGCGCAGCAATCGGACAAAAACAGATATATCGTATAGATATCTTGTTAAATAAGAATAGATATAGGCTGGTAATATAAAAAATGGGATTAGAAATGTTGACGTTATCAACATCGTCGGAATTCGGCCTTTGCTATAAAATCCCCTTAACATCCTACAACTTTTATCTGAAACATTTTTCCATATCTAAAGCCGTTTTCGAGATCCAGGGGGCTGGGTTCTGGGTCAGATTTTAGAGATACCCTGTATATATAGACGCAGTTCTGCAATGTGGAACCAACTTCAAAACCTTACTTTTCCGCTGGGGCAAATTCCACGAAACATTAGAAATAAAATTCTGTGCTAACGCTATCTCATATACAATGATAATCCTCTTCAAATACAAATCCAAGTTATATGCGTTTTTAGAAAATCTTCTGTCCACGTGAAGTACACTTTACAATATAAGAACTAAAAATCATGAAAATGGTGCTTGATTCTTTATTGCATAACTACATCCATATACATATACATATACATACAGAGAGTTTCCTAAGTAAGTACACAAACTTGAAAAGGATATTCCTTGGCTTATT
This sequence comes from Temnothorax nylanderi, assembly GCF_030848795.1. Lineage (NCBI taxonomy): Eukaryota > Metazoa > Arthropoda > Insecta > Hymenoptera > Formicidae > Temnothorax > Temnothorax nylanderi. The sequence goes on from NW_027250047.1 coordinate 18,533, forward strand.
TTAAGAAGAAAAGGTCCTATAAACATATGTTTTAAATTTTTTGTTTTCAAAATACAGGGTGTAAAGTTGTAAAAAAATGAAAATTTTGAAAATCTGGAAACCGTTTAAAGATTTTTTTTTATTCAAATTTGGTGTGTGTATATGTGGTATTAAGAACTATTTTTACCAGTCAGTACCAATTAGTACCGATAAAACATTTTTAGACACCATGGACGTACGTATAGGTAATCATATTAGGTCTTTCAATAAAAAAAATGGTACGCCATTTTTTTTTAAGTTTAACAATTTTTTTTTAAATTTTCCAACTAAAATTCTACAAAAACTGCCTGTATAGTATTTTTTTGAAACAATACGCCGTTTTCGAGATAAGGTAAAAAATTAAAATTAAAAACTGTAACTACAATTATGTACATCAATACTGGTCAATATCGATATGGGAAAAAGGATCTTAATACATATATGAATACCAAACTTGAATAAAATACCTTTAAAAGTTTTCCAGATTTTCAAAATTTTCATTTTTTTTCACAACTTTGACACCTAGTATTTTAAAAACAAAACAGTTTAGAACACATGTTTATAGGACCTTTTCTTCCTAAAATTAGCTAAGAAATATCCCCTTCAAGTTTGTGTACTTACTTAGGAAACACCCTGTATAACAAGTTCATAAGATATATATATATGTATATATATATATATATAAGATATATATATATACAGGGTGTCCCATTTTAACTTGGACAGCAAAATATCTCAAAAACTAAGCTCCACATACAAAAATGTTTCAGACAAAAGTTGTATGGTTTCAAGGGGGACATAAGATGGTACCATTGGTTGGACCTTGGATGGTCGTTTAAAGCTCACGTAAACGACACCTTTAATTTCTTAAATGGAAATCCCTATTTTTCAATGCATATTCTTGTAGCTAATCTCGAGAGCTTTTCAAAACACTATAATAAAGTATTTTTTCATTAAGAACTTTTGGAATTATGAGGCTTGAAAGTTCTAGTATTTTGACATAAAATACAAAATATCTTGTAAAACATTAAGTTTTCGGTAATGTTACCTTAATACTTTTATGCACAGAATAATGAGACGAATCAATTGGTATGAAAAAAGGCACAGTTCCTTTAAAAAAAAATATGTAATTTGCAACACGCATCTGCATACTTTTTCTTAAAAGCAACTATGTCTTTTTTTCATACCAATTGATTCGTCTCATTATTCTGTGCATAAAAGTATTAAGGTAACATTACCGAAAACTTAATGTTTTACAAGATATTTTGTAATTTATGTCAAAATACTAGAACTTTCAAGCCTCATAATTCCAAAAGTTCTTAACGAAAAAATACTTTATTATAGTGTTTTGAAAAGCTCTCGAGATTAGCTACAAGAATATGCATTGAAAAATAGGGGTTTCCATTTAAGAAATTAAAGGTGTCGTTTATGTGAGCTTTAAACGACCATCCAAGGTCAAACCAATGGTACCATCTTATGTCCCCCTTGAAACCATACAACTTTTGTCTGAAACATTTTTGTATGTGGAGTTTAGTTTTTGAGATATTTTGCTGTCCAAGTTAAAATGGGACACCCTGTATATAGTATATGTATATTAGGGTGGTCGTTAAAAAATAGACTTTTGTTGCCGCCCACTAAAATGGTAATAATTGATGAAAAAATAAGATCTGTGCAACCCTAAGTCATGGGAAAGAGTGCCTCTCGAAGAAAGAAGTTTTAGAATTCTCGTATTTTTATTTAATTTTTACTCTATAAATTAGACCCTGATTTACATCAATTTGTTATTTTAATAAATTTTCCTATTCGGTGAACACATCAATGCAAAGCAAGGTATAATTATATCTGTATAAGCAATTTAAAAATTTTCCCTGTGTAATGCTACAGAAAAAACGATTACATTGAATTTTTTTGTTAATTATCCGGAGTATATTTTTATTCAATATAAAAAAATTGTTATAAATATAGCAGACTAATTAAAGAAAAAGTGATCAGTACCATTATTTATAAAATATAATTCTATAAAAAATAATGAGAAACGCGAATTCTAAGACTTCTTTCTTCGAGAGGCACTCTTTCCCGTGACTTGACAACCTTGGGGTTGCACAGATCTTATTTTTTCATCAATTACTACCATTTTAGGGGGCGGCAACAAAAATCTATTTTTTAACGACCATCCTAATGTATATATATATGTATATATATACATATATATGTATATATATACATATATATATACATATATATATATATTATTATTATTATTATATTATAATATACATATATGTACAGGGTGCGGCATTTAAATAGAGACACTTTAATATCTTGAAAAGAAAGCATTTAAAAGAAAAATGTTTCAGACAACAGTTGTATTGTTTGAAGAGAGATAAATAATAACAAAATCAATTTTCAAAGAAGTTGATTTTTCAAGATCACATAAAAGTCATCGCCATCTTTTAAAAAAATTGTACTTATAATTTGTTTTTACATAATATGATTCTTCTAGTTATTCCGCATATAAAAGTAATAAGGTAGAATTATCAAAAAATGAATAGTTTACAAAATATTAAGATATTTTATACTTTATTCTGGCATATTTTGACATAAAATATTTTGTAAACTATTAATTTTTTAATAACTGTACCTTAACACTTTTATGAACGGAATAATAAAGATAAATCAATTGATGTAAAGAAAAGACATTGACTAGGTTTACACGGCCCGATTTACGCCGAAGTTATAACATCGATGTTATAACTACTGACGTTAAATACCGTGTAAACGTTCTTTTACGACGAAGTTACTACATCGATGTAATAACATCGATGTTATAACTTTGGTGTAAATCGGGCCGTGTAAACGTAGTTACTGCTGCTTTTCAAAAAAATTATGTAATTTACAATATGCAACTTATACATATCTTTTTTGAAAAGCAACAAGTGTGTTTTCTTTACACCAATTGATTCATCTTATTATTCTGTACATAAAAGTGTTAAGGTACAGTTACCAAAAAATGAATAGTTTATGAAATATTTTATGTGTAATATAATAATATAATATAAGAATCATATTATGTGTACAAAAAATCATACAATTCAATTCTATTTTTAAAAATAGTAATAATCTTTATGTGACCTTGAAAAATCGACTTTTTCGACAATGAACTTTATCATTATTTGTCTCCCTTCAGATGATACAATTTTCATCTGAAACATTTTCCTTTTAAATGTAATTTTTTCAAGATATTCAAGTGTCTCAATTTAAATACTGCACCCTGTATATATAATAAATATATTACAAGTATAAGTAGATTATGTAGAGTAATTTGTTAATAAGATTATTTAATACAAAATTTTTGTCTAACTCATATACAGATTATGCAATGGCTTTTGTGCTTAACCACAAAAGTTCTTTGTGAAGGACGGAAAGGAAATTTGCCTCCATCTTATGGATCGCCCATTTATACAAAATATGATATCAATAGACATAACATATATAAACAAACATTTTCGATGCATTCTTGTGGAAGACGGACAATGTCAGAATATCAATTAATTACAAGCTTTCTCAGCAGGGTAACACTCACCTATGTGAAAAATGCATTAAAATGGATACGAAATGTATAACTGAAGATAGTGTATATTGTACATACATATACTGGAGAGGGAGAGGGAAGGAAGCGCACGCATACATAAAGCACGAAAAATTCGATCACAATTTTACATAGAAACTTATTTAACTTCAGCATATAGAGAACAATTCAGAATATCTAACTTAACAAATTCAGGAATACATTACCCAAGCTTCTTTTTTCTATTTTGTTCTTTTAAAGTTTATATTGTTATTTTCATATTTAATTTCCAATATTTGATTTTGATATTTCAAGAAACACAAAAGGGCAAAGAGGCAATTCTAAAACTAGAAATATAATGGAAATAAAATTTATTTTTAGATCAGCAATTGCAAACTAGCACATGCATAAAACCCTTTTGTGATTTCAGTGCTTTATACTTAAAAATGTAATTATTTTTACGTATTTAATTTATGTACGTTTATTTATTTGATGAGCATGTTTACTGATACGCATTGGAAAATATAAAGAAATTAATATTATAAATTATAATCGAAGTATGTCATGTTTTTGATAATGCACAAATATATATTTTGAAGCATGAAACTAGGCTGTATTGTTGGTAAGTTCAAAACTTATGTCGGTTGTTAAAATACATCGTCATACTAGTGGAGCTGAAAATTAAATATATAAAATAATATATTTTTAATTTATCTATCATTTATTTTCCTCTATTCTTTCTCTCCCCAAGTGTTGTTAAAAACATGTGCAGTCATCTATTTATTTTACCAAAGGACCCTGCACATTTCTTATGGAAATTGGATTTCGGTGAAATTGGCTGAAACTTTGGAAACAGATAGTTTATGTGATACTGATCGATAGTTATAATGGGCAAGATTCACAATAATCGACTGTTTAAGCGTTATGAGCGTTTAAAAGTCAAAAGGTGTTGTTTTAGTGCTATTGTGGGACAGTGGTTTATAATGTATTATTCTACAGAATCACACAACTTATTCTTCTTATTAGTACAAAAATATGAATTTAGAAGAAATATGTACAGTATATACACATATATGAAGCCCGGCTAGCGGTCGAGGTATAACAGCATGATTAGTTTCGCGGTTATAATTCATATATGTGTATATACATGCATGTATGTATACTCCGTCCAACTAGAGTCCTAGGGTGCGTTCGGGGAGACGCTATTAGCGCTACCTAGCGCTACTGGCTGTTCGCGGAGCTCTATGATAGCGCTACCAAACGCTGTTGTGACGTCATTACTGGTAGTGTTATACGTCATAACTGCTCGCTACCAACGCTCTTCCTTCCGAGGTAGTGCATTAATAGCGTTAGCGTTTACAGGCTCTATGAACAGCGCAATAGTGAATGGTAGTGAATTGCGGCGTTTGAAGCAAAATAGTTTGGCGGCGGCAAGTTCGCCGATAATTTTCTCTTTCAGCGGCGGCGGAATTGGCGGATAATAATTTATAGGCGGCGACGGCGAACGGCGGCGTTAGTACATTTTTTTAAATCCTCCTGACTTAAAATAAAGTTCAATTTTAACTTTTCATAAATAATATGAACAAAAATAGCAAACAATAAATACTCAGCACTTTAGCGTTTTCAAAATACGATCACTTTATTAGCATTACTAATATCTTTTCTTTCACAAAAGAAAATAAAATTTATCTTAAAATGTTATTCCTGACCATCATACGTAACAAAAATAAAATGTAATTTACTGTATAGCCATCAGATATCAGACTTCTTTCTCTCTTACTTATTAAACATTTCTTCACATATTAAGTTGTATAAATAATATGAATAATATAACATACTTAATGTAAAACTTATTTTACTGACTTTAAATACATATCTTTTATTAATTTGAAATTATCGTGAATAAATAATATTTTATTAGATTTTGATGGTTTTAACGAAGAACGTTTTGCTGTGATAAGCAAACCTGCAGAAGAAAACGCGCGTTCAGATGCTGAACTTGTAATCGGTATGGCATAAATTGCAGCATATCAATTTGTACAAATTCGGCAATGACAACTTCATTTTATTCTACCATTGTAGAGGATCTTCGATAATAGATTCTGACATATGTAAATACTTTTTAACTTCGACAAGAATAGGATCTTCAGGAGGAATAATGCTTGTATGTTTCGCAGCCAACTCCAATCGTAATTTTTTAACTCCAAGAAGCTCACACGACTTATTAAGATAATCTGCTTCTTTATTAGATGCCTATTATGAAAAAGTAAAACTAAACATGAGAATCTAACTTATACATATCATAAAAATAATAATCTTATATTTGGTGATTAATATAGAAGCTGTTGCAAATATAAACTATGTAAGACTTATACATTAATACTAGGCTTAATTACAATATTAAGCCTATATTTTGTAAATCTAGATACTGTAAATTACCTAGACTAGGTATTGCTTAGATATATACCCAGATAGCCAAATCTGTTCGAACAAATAATGCCAAATACTTGCTACAAATTTTGGTTTCAAAAATGGTACAAATTTGCATCAAAATTTGTTTTATCAAATGTTGTCGACAAACTGCTAGCAAATACGTATCAAAACATGCGTACACAATTGACGCCAAATTGATACCAAATATCGAGCAAAGCTTAGTAGTACCTGATAACAAATTGGCATCAAATTGCCGCTAAAATTAGTTGACAAAACCTAACACCAAATTAATGCCAAATATTGAGCAAATTTTGGTAACAAAGCTTGAGAACAAATTGACGCCAAATACCGAGCAAAGCTTAGCAACTACCTGATAACAAATTGGCACCAAATTGCTGTTAAAGTTTGTTGACTAAACCTAACGCCAAATTGATGCCAAATATTGAGCAAATTTTGGTAACAAAACTTAAGAACAAATTGACGCCAAATACCAAGCGATGTTTAGGGCGTTTCATTCAGATGGCGCGACACGTGAGTCGCCACTTTCAACGCGCCCCCACCTCCTTCCTCGCTCTTGTTCAGTGTCATGGCCGCTCTTGCTGCGTTTCTTCGGACGAGACGAGTACGTTTTCCTTCTTTCGTAACTGATTGAGCTAAGCGGCACGTATTCTGGAGACCAACCGAGCGAGATTCGACTTCCCAAGGAGAGCTCACCGCCAGGAAAAGGAGAGCTTGAGGGAGGATTGAGGCGAGGAGTCCGGTCCAGCGAGCAGGGCCCTTCCGATATTCTCATTTGGGACGCCATATTGGAAGATCGACATTGATCGTGGTAGTACAAGGGGCTCTGCAAGGTTAATTCTCGTCTTAAGATCTGGAATTGCTCTCATTCTTGTGGCTCTGGTTTATATTCTAGCCCTAGAATTGATCTCGTAGACAAAGCAGAGGCCCCCCTCTCTTTTCTTTTCTTTTTTTTTCTTTTCTTTTCTTACTTTGATTTCAATCAGTAATCCAGACTCCTTAATTCCGCCCTGTAAGATCTGGTTAATTCTCGTCTTGAGATCTTGGAATTGCTCTCATTCTTGTGGGTCTGGTTTATATTCTAGCCCTAATGTAATTTTAATATATGCATTACAATTTTACACTGTCAAATAATAAATAATATCGTTTGATAATAATAACAACAGTATAGATAATAGTAACAATTTTATTACTTGACTTATTTCATTCTATTTTTGACAACTCGTATATACATTAATTGTGGCTAAGGTCTATACTATGTCATAGTGTAGATCTTAGCTACATTTCTGGCAAGTCAGTCCAAAGTATGCGGCTTTGTTCTCTATCCTTTTTATCTGTAGCAATTTTATTTCTTTTTATTTTTTAATTATTTTTTATGTATTATCTCTTATGTATCAGGTTTCTGAAGAAGACTAAATATATAAAGTCGAAACGTAAAACGTTAATTGTATTTAAAATTTGTTTAATTAAACGAGATTTTGTTTTTAAATTTAAATTGATGACCTTTTTATAACTCGAGAAAATCAGCCAGCCTTCCATCCTATAAGTTTATTTTGTACTGTTAGTTTAATTAATTTAGTTATATTTTTTTCCATTAACATTCCATTTGTTATAGTGATTGTGCAGTAGAAAATCTGAAAAAATAAATGTTTTTAAAAAGTAAAGATAGTATATATTTTGAAATCTATGTATTTTATGTAAACATAACATTTAAATTTATTTGCAGTTTATTTTAGAACATGCCAAAAAACACCGTTTCATAAGCTTTCTAAGAAAGTTAAAAGGCAGAAAGTGAATGTTGAAGTTGTAGAAGAACTCAATTCAACAGATTCTTTAATTGAATTCGATCAGTCGCATATTCAGCAAGCACATGCTTCCGTTAAAAGCCAAAGTTACGTAATACCAGATTTTCTTCATAATCAAAAAGAATCTGAACTTTCTCATTATTCTTAACTTTTTCATCATTCTGAACTTCCTCACCATTCTGAATTTTCTAATAATTCTGATCATTTTGAGTACTCTGAACACTTTGATTTCGAAAATAACGATAATTATAGAGATATATTTAACATTAACAGACACACCGGCAACAATAACGAGGCTCATTCAGATGACAACGATGATAATTCTGAAAACTGCGAGAATAGTGATGAGAATAAAAAATATTCGAAATGTTTCGTGAAAACAAGAGTTATAAAGAAGAGTTATAAGAGTATAAAGAGTTATACTCTTATAGTCTTAAAGAAGAGTTATAAGAGTATAAAGAATATGTAATATTATGTAATAAAATGTTTCATTCTACTTGCCGTTTGAATCTGATTAAGGCAAAATTGTAATATTAGTTTGAAATAAAAACAATTTAAAACAATTTAAAATACAAGGGAAATGCTTTAGTTTTATAACTATCATATTCTTGCAATATTAAAAATTTTACATATTCTTTCTTTGATTAAAATATTTCTCAAAATAATCTTGGAACTGTTGATGAAATATCGTGTATTTTTTTATCTGTAAAAGTTTAAAGTTTTGTTTGAATAGTTTAAAAGTTTTGTTTGAACGGTTTAAAAGTTTTGTTTGAACAGTTTTTTTCTGCTGTATATTAATTTCTATTACATCAAACACTACAAAATTTACTTCGGTTGCTTGCACCTAAATGATGTATATTATTCTTTTGTTATTTCTTTCTGACAACAGTACTGCATTATTCCATCGTAATCGACGAACTATGCACATTGTGAACATTTGTTTATTTCAATTTTGCATTCTTGCAAATAATAAATCGTGTTTCAAGTTTGAACTAGTTGTTTAAATATGCACGGTAGTTATTATTGTATGATTAAAGAAAGGAAAGTTAGTAGTATTAGGCTTATAAGAATATTGTTTTAGATGCATTTTCATAGAAATTATACTCGTGTTTTCAGTAAGATTCTATCAATCCTTCTTATACCGGCCAATGCATTATCTGCGCACGGAGTATGTGTTCCAGGCATTATATAAGATTCTCGAGTGTTTACAAATATTGTATGTGCTGTTGACAAAGTTAAATGTTTGCATATGTCAGTAAATTCACATTGTATAACATTTACTGTAATTAATATATAATTAATTATTTTATTGCCACCGTTAGATTTTATAAATGTCTTATAATGTTTTATAAATATAAAGATTTCTTTTAACATATGTATAAAATAATTTATTGTAAATCAATAAAAAATTATATGCTTTTTATAATTTAATGCTTTTAATTTTCCCTAAAAAAATATATTTTAGTATTTATTAATGGCTACGTAACAAGGCTTGCTGCAATTTGGCGTCAAGCTGTGTCATCAAGATTTGCTCTGTATTTGGTGCCAATTTGCTGTTAAGTATTGTTCTCAAATCTTGTTTGATATTTGATATCAATTTGGCGTCGGGTTTTGTCAACAAACTTTGATAGCAATTTGTCAACAATTTGCTGTTAGATTGCTGGCAAGCTTTGCTCGGTATTTGGTGTCAATTTGGCGTCAAGTTCTTTTGTCAAGGTTTGCTCGCAATTTGGCACAAATTTGCTGTCGAGCTTTTGTTGGCAAGCCTTGTTCACAATATGGCGCAAATTTGCCGTTGAACTTTTGCTGTCCTGTTTTGCTCGATATTTGGCGTCAATTTGGTGTCAAGTCATGTACACAAGCTTTGCTAGCAAAACACAAGCGTATTGCAGACACAGATCGCACCGAATTTGTCGACAAGTTTTGCGCGTATTTGGTGTCAAATTGGTTACAATTTGCTGACAAATTGTTTACTGGGTATATTTTAAGAAACTTGTGCAGATAATTTGTAAGAATAGTCCTTGCTAAGAAGTGGAATATAGACCTGAGATACATATAGTACTTATTTATTGTAAAAGACATGGACATTAGGATCTATATGAAAATTGTATGAAATAATAAATGACGTTTTGTTACTTCAAACAAATCTATAAATTTTACAGTAAAACACTTTCCACAAGTGAGAAACGGAAGCATATATACATTTGAGAAGTAGGTTTTTTTTCAAGAGAATTCTACTAGGAAACGTATATTCACGTATGAATACGAGAATTCTCTTCAATTTTATATAAATTCAATCAGGTTGAAGCTTATATTCTTATAAAATAACATATACTCTTAATGATCACATAAATAATCTTTATTTATAAAAATACAACTTATTTAAATTTTAGTTCTTTAAACGCAAACATAATGCGCGTATCATGAAACATTGTATCATGTTTTTAAGTGATCACATTTAGGTATCTATGATTTACTTTATTCTATCATTTTTTTAGCACATATGGTAAGTTTGACATTTATTTTATACGTACTTTGACAACTAGGCGTCTTGAATGAAGAGTTCATGGGAAGAAAATGATAAATTCATAATTAATCCATTTTAAATACAATTTTATGTTTAAAGTAGAATTATAAACTTATATTTCTTCAAATGCTTTGAAATGTAGATATATCAGATGCATTTTCTAATCTAAGAATACTTTCAAAGTGACTACGTTCAAATATTTGTTCTAACTTTATTTGTAGTAAAGAAATAGGTAATTTTTAGATCGAGAAGATAATTTTTAACAAATGCCAGTTCTGAGCTGAGCGTTGAATGGCGGCCGAAGAGGACGACCACGACGGCTCGCGCCGCCACGGAAGCCTCGCAGCAAGGAAGATCCGCGGGAGGCCAAGGCACGGGACCGAGCTCGGATCCCCGGGACCGGCGCGAGAACGCCGATCGGTTCACCTCGCCCAGGCCCGGCACGTCAGCCAAACCCGCTTCCCGACCAAGCCCGACACGCCCCGCTCCTCAGAGCCAATCCTTATTCCGAAGTTACGGATCCAATTTGCCGACTTCCCTTACCTTGTTTTGACATGCGTCAAATATAATATTCTTCTTCTGTGTTTTTATAAAATCAATACTTATCAAGTATGATTAGCTTAATAATTATTGAACATAATTATTTATTTATGCCATTACATACAAACATGTAAACCATGGCGCAAAAGATTGCCCCATACAGTAATATTTCTGTATAAGCTGTTAAGGTATTTAGACGCTTAATGTACAATTACATTGCCATTGTCAGTTGTCCTGCTAACATAGCAGTACAAGTGCCATAAGAATTTAGAGGATAATATTTGTGTACATTATATAGATATTTATATATATAAAACTGATGTATTTGTTCGTCAATATTATCCATGTGAAAAGATGCATTCTCTATTTTACGATAATTGTGACTTTATTTTGTAGGCTTCAGATTAATATTCCGCAACATGCATAGATCTCGCGCGGTGGCCTTGCGCCCGATCATGGTTTGTATGTCGTACAATCTCAGCAGAATATCAGTCGTGAATAACTCGGGCAATGCTTTGAGAAGGCAATAAGGTACCTGAAAACAGATATACAAATGTTATTACCAACAGTTTATCCCACAGTTAATCATGGATTGTACGAATGGAAAAGAAAATTTTTTTTAGGAAGACCAAACTCTTGTATAATTGATTTTAACAGACGATTTATTTCTCCGGTAATTATGAAGGAGAGGGGCTTCCTTACCGATTTGGCTGAAACTTCACAATTTTGTGTATTTTGGTACACATCAGACAGGCGCGGATAATCTCGCAGTAAAGCCGTGCATTTGTATAGCACTTTAATCTCTGCACCATCAGCAGCTGGTTGACGAACACGGTTGTCTCGGTACTAGGATTCAGTAACACTTGAACGGCAAAGAGTGGCTGCAGACAATGCGTAATAGACTCCATTTTCATTTTCTCAGGGCAGAGACTTTCGATCTCCAGATTGCATAACTTTTTCAGTGAATCCTCTATCGGTACCACGGACTTTTGAGTGCTCGTCTTCAGTAATGTCTCGGTCTCCTGGCATTTCGTCACAACTTCTATGTACCCAGTAAACAATTTGTCAGCAAATTGTAACCAATTTGACACCAAATACGCGCAAAACTTGTCGACAAATTCGGTGCGATCTGTGTCTGCAATACGCTTGTGTTTTGCTAGCAAAGCTTGTGTACATGACTTGACACCAAATTGACGCCAAATATCGAGCAAAACAGGACAGCAAAAGTTCAACGGCAAATTTGCGCCATATTGTGAACAAGGCTTGCCAACAAAAGCTCGACAGCAAATTTGTGCCAAATTGCGAGCAAACCTTGACAAAAGAACTTGACGCCAAATTGACACCAAATACCGAGCAAAGCTTGCCAGCAATCTAACAGCAAATTGTTGACAAATTGCTATCAAAGTTTGTTGACAAAACCCGACGCCAAATTGATATCAAATATCAAACAAGATTTGAGAACAATACTTAACAGCAAATTGGCACCAAATACAGAGCAAATCTTGATGACACAGCTTGACGCCAAATTGCAGCAAGCCTTGTTACGTAGCCATTAATAAATACTAAAATATATTTTTTTAGGGAAAATTAAAAGCATTAAATTATAAAAAGCATATAATTTTTTATTGATTTACAATAAATTATTTTATACATATGTTAAAAGAAATCTTTATATTTATAAAACATTATAAGACATTTATAAAATCTAACGGTGGCAATAAAATAATTAATTATATATTAATTACAGTAAATGTTATACAATGTGAATTTACTGACATATGCAAACATTTAACTTTGTCAACAGCACATACAATATTTGTAAACACTCGAGAATCTTATATAATGCCTGGAACACATACTCCGTGCGCAGATAATGCATTGGCCGGTATAAGAAGGATTGATAGAATCTTACTGAAAACACGAGTATAATTTCTATGAAAATGCATCTAAAACAATATTCTTATAAGCCTAATACTACTAACTTTCCTTTCTTTAATCATACAATAATAACTACCGTGCATATTTAAACAACTAGTTCAAACTTGAAACACGATTTATTATTTGCAAGAATGCAAAATTGAAATAAACAAATGTTCGCAATGTGCATAGTTCGTCGATTACGATGGAATAATGCAGTACTGTTGTCAGAAAGAAATAACAAAAGAATAATATACATCATTTAGGTGCAAGCAACCGAAGTAAATTTTATAGTGTTTGATGTAATAGAAATTAATATACAGCAGAAAAAAACTGTTCAAACAAAACTTTTAAACCGTTCAAACAAAACTTTTAAACTATTCAAACAAAACTTTAAACTTTTACAGATAAAAAAATACACGATATTTCATCAACAGTTCCAAGATTATTTTGAGAAATATTTTAATCAAAGAAAGAATATGTAAAATTTTTAATATTGCAAGAATATGATAGTTATAAAACTAAAGCATTTCCCTTGTATTTTAAATTGTTTTAAATTGTTTTTATTTCAAACTAATATTACAATTTTGCCTTAATCAGATTCAAACGGCAAGTAGAATGAAACATTTTATTACATAATATTACATATTCTTTATACTCTTATAACTCTTCTTTAAGACTATAAGAGTATAACTCTTTATACTCTTATAACTCTTCTTTATAACTCTTGTTTTCACGAAACATTTCGAATATTTTTTATTCTCATCACTATTCTCGCAGTTTTCAGAATTATCATCGTTGTCATCTGAATGAGCCTCGTTATTGTTGCCGGTGTGTCTGTTAATGTTAAATATATCTCTATAATTATCGTTATTTTCGAAATCAAAGTGTTCAGAGTACTCAAAATGATCAGAATTATTAGAAAATTCAGAATGGTGAGGAAGTTCAGAATGATGAAAAAGTTAAGAATAATGAGAAAGTTCAGATTCTTTTTGATTATGAAGAAAATCTGGTATTACGTAACTTTGGCTTTTAACGGAAGCATGTGCTTGCTGAATATGCGACTGATCGAATTCAATTAAAGAATCTGTTGAATTGAGTTCTTCTACAACTTCAACATTCACTTTCTGCCTTTTAACTTTCTTAGAAAGCTTATGAAACGGTGTTTTTTGGCATGTTCTAAAATAAACTGCAAATAAATTTAAATGTTATGTTTACATAAAATACATAGATTTCAAAATATATACTATCTTTACTTTTTAAAAACATTTATTTTTTCAGATTTTCTACTGCACAATCACTATAACAAATGGAATGTTAATGGAAAAAAATATAACTAAATTAATTAAACTAACAGTACAAAATAAACTTATAGGATGGAAGGCTGGCTGATTTTCTCGAGTTATAAAAAGGTCATCAATTTAAATTTAAAAACAAAATCTCGTTTAATTAAACAAATTTTAAATACAATTAACGTTTTACGTTTCGACTTTATATATTTAGTCTTCTTCAGAAACCTGATACATAAGAGATAATACATAAAAAATAATTAAAAAATAAAAAGAAATAAAATTGCTACAGATAAAAAGGATAGAGAACAAAGCCGCATACTTTGGACTGACTTGCCAGAAATGTAGCTAAGATCTACACTATGACATAGTATAGACCTTAGCCACAATTAATGTATATACGAGTTGTCAAAAATAGAATGAAATAAGTCAAGTAATAAAATTGTTACTATTATCTATACCAGAGCCGGAATTTAGTTGCACATTTCGGGCCGATTCCCGAGACGACGCCTCCTATTCCCTCACTTTGTACCAATTGGTACATGTAATATGTATATATAATGTATGTGAGGTACAAGAGGGTGGCAGTGTGGTCTTGTGGTAAAGCGCCAGACTCGTAATCCCGAGGACCCGGGTTTGAGTCCACCTGACCACAGGAATTTTTATATTCCAAACTGCCACCCCCCGCACGAGTGGGGCTCGTGCGGAGAAACTTGGCTATCTTTCGGAGGAGAAATAGAGAAATTAAATTTGAAATTGGTCGTCAAGCTTGGAGAGCTTGGGGAGTTTTGAGACGAAATTGGTTTCGTCTGTAAGTGTCTCCGTCCAAATTTCTATTAGATTTGTTCTTTGTGAAACAGATCATGTGATCTGTTTCTTTTTTTTTCATGGCGGTAGATAATTTTATAGCTTTCCCACATAATGCTTCTTGATAAATAATACAATGAAAAGGGGGAATTTTAAATTGCGCTGCTTTAATTGACCGAAGAAACCAATTTTTTGACCTGCATCATATGCTATTTCGCTTCTTATTGCCCAAAATTCCAAGCCGTTTATGGAAGGTAATTTTACGATAAGACATTCCTTTATAAAATTACCTTCCATAAACGGCTTGGAATTTTGGGCAATAAGAAGCGAAATAGCATATGATGCAGGTCAAAAAATTGGTTTCTTCGGTCAACTAAAGCAGCGCAATTTAAAATTCCCCCTTTTCATTGTATTATTTATCAAGAAGCATTATGTGGGAAAGCTATAAAATTATCTACCGCCATGAAAAAAAAAGAAACAGATCACATGATCTGTTTCACAAAGAACAAATCTAATAGAAATTTGGACGGAGACACTTACAGACGAAACCAATTTCGTCTCAAAACTCCCCAAGCTCCCCAAGCTTGACGACCAATTTCAAATTTAATTTCTCTATTTCTCCTCCGAAAGATAGCCAAGTTTCTCCGCACGAGCCCCACTCGTGCGGGGGGTGCAGTTTGGAATATAAAAATTCCTGTGGTCAGGTGGACTCGAACCCGGGTCCTCGGGATTACGAGTCTGGCGCTTTACCACAAGACCACACTGCCACCCTCTTGTACCTCACATACATTATATATACATATTACATGTACCAATTGGTACAAAGTAGGGGTATAGGAGGCGTCGCCTCGGGAATCGGCACGAAATGTGCAACTAAATTCCGGCTCTGATCTATACTGTTGTTATTATTATCAAACGATATTATTTATTATTTGACAGTGTAAAATTGTAATGCATATATTAAAATTACATTAGGGCTAGAATATAAACCAGACCCACAAGAATGAGAGCAATTCCAAGATCTCAAGACGAGAATTAACCAGATCTTACAGGGCGGAATTAAGGAGTCTGGATTACTGATTGAAATCAAAGTAAGAAAAGAAAAGAAAAAAAAGAAAAGAAAAGAGAGGGGGGCCTCTGCTTTTGTCTACGAGATCAATTCTAGGGCTAGAATATAAACCAGAGCCACAAGAATGAGAGCAATTCCAGATCTTAAGACGAGAATTAACCTTGCAGAGCCCCTTGTACTACCACGATCAATGTCGATCTTCCAATATGGCGTCCCAAATGAGAATATCGGAAGGGCCCTGCTCGCTGGACCGGACTCCTCGCCTCAATCCTCCCTCAAGCTCTCCTTTTCCTGGCGGTGAGCTCTCCTTGGGAAGTCGAATCTCGCTCGGTTGGTCTCCAGAATACGTGCCGCTTAGCTCAATCAGTTACGAAAGAAGGAAAACGTACTCGTCTCGTCCGAAGAAACGCAGCAAGAGCGGCCATGACACTGAACAAGAGCGAGGAAGGAGGTGGGGGCGCGTTGAAAGTGGCGACTCACGTGTCGCGCCATCTGAATGAAACGCCCTAAACATCGCTTGGTATTTGGCGTCAATTTGTTCTTAAGTTTTGTTACCAAAATTTGCTCAATATTTGGCATCAATTTGGCGTTAGGTTTACTCAACAAACTTTAACAGCAATTTGGTGCCAATTTGTTATCAGGTAGTTGCTAAGCTTTGCTCGGTATTTGGCGTCAATTTGTTCTCAAGCTTTGTTACCAAAATTTGCTCAATATTTGGCATTAATTTGGTGTTAGGTTTTGTCAACTAATTTTAGCGGCAATTTGATGCCAATTTGTTATCAGGTACTACTAAGCTTTGCTCGATATTTGGTATCAATTTGGCGTCAATTGTGTACGCATGTTTTGATACGTATTTGCTAGCAGTTTGTCGACAACATTTGATAAAACAAATTTTGATGCAAATTTGTACCATTTCTGAAACCAAAATTTGTAGCAAGTATTTGGCATTATTTGTTCGAACAGATTTGGCTATCTGGGTATAGATCTAAAAGAAAAAGTGCAAATGCATAAGCAATTGCAAAACGTTGAATAATTTTCCATTGGTCACAGCACACCTTTGTCATCGTATTTAGCCAGATACATCATCGCGCACAAAAAGTCCGAAATCAGCATCTGTTGCAAAATACTAGCAGGTTTGTCTACGAGCTCGCTCGGATGCGGAGTGAGAGGATTACTCTAGGGCGCCTTTGTCAAGGTGTGCAGGTAACATTGTAGAAGCCAATGTACAATAGACAGGACTGCCGCTGCCAAGAGATCTTCCTCTGGTTTACCGCGGCATGTGATACCAACTTGTATATACTCCAGGAACTCCAGCAGGCTCACGATGCAATGGGCTTGTGAAAAGCATCATATTTACTTATTCGCTGCAACACTGCAGCGTATGACACTAGCTGCAAGACAATTTGAAATATAAATCACTGACAAGTCACAGTATATGTGTATTGTGTAAGAAAAAATTAAAGTAACCCCTGAAATATATTATATATATATATATATATATATATATATATAATTAATAAACAAACCTGAGAACTTAACGAGTGCTTCAGATAAGACAGTACTAACTGATTAGGTCCTGGTCCCACTAACGCTTGTTGTAATATACAATCTGCTAAGTTATATACATCACCACTTACTCCTCTTGGCAAAATCTAAGAATTAATCTTGATTTTAGAAAACATGTAGAACCTTGAGAAGCAAATAGAAAGCACATCAAGGAAATACAGACGCTTACCGTTTTGATATTAATACCCCATTGCAAATCAGTCCAGCGTTCTCGCCAAGCTCGTAGCAAGAGAGCCAAAATCAGTTTGGCACTCAAAGTGTTAAAAATCTTTGAAACGAATATAGAAATTAATTAATTCTTTATTGTGAAGAGTTTACTCTTTGTAAATTTTATATAAAGTGTTAAACGTATCATTACTTACCTTAATATGAAGTCTTTGAATATTATGCACCGCAATTATTGTAGAAGGTAAACCTTGAGTAAGGCAAGACATAATAATTTCCTTGTCCCAATCGCCTATAATATCTCTTTGCGTACCATCGTTTGCTTGACTCGCGACAGAAGTAACAAAGAGTATCGTGGTAGCAACTTTGGCTGCATCTAATGTTGCTAAAACGTCACCCATCAACGGTACAATGATAGAAAACCGCTGTTTTAGTCTTGGAACACTAAATTAATACAAATACATATATATATACAGGGTGTCACTGAATGTTTGGTACTTTTCTCATATTTAGATAGAGCGAGCCAAACTGAGTCGAAAAGTCATGTACCATTTTGCAATTTTCGCGATAGTTGATGAGTTATTAATGATTAAAAATCGCCGTATTGGCCCGCCCACCGCCAAATCCAAGCGCGCGGTGAGATGCGGCCGCCTCGCGGTCGGCGCGCGGGCAGTTGTTTACTCCAAGCGGCGATGATGACACGGCGCGACGCACGAGCGGCGCGTAACGCCGGGCCCCCGTCCTGAGCGATGATAGTTTCTCGCCTTTTTTAAACAGAAATAAAATTTTCTATCATAGAAAAATTTTTTGTGCGTACGTATGTACATACGTGTGTACATGCATACACACAGGAACATATCAATTGTACTGCTTAAAAAAGCGATTACTCAATTTACTTTTTTTCTTTTAGTAAGTAACGGTTGTCTTTAAGAAAGAATATTTTCTTGATGATAGTCTTAAAATGTACAAATTTTAGAAAGAGTCTTTATCATGTACTCGAAAGAAGAATTTATACTCCTTCAAAGAACATAATAAAATTTTATCAAAGAAAAGTCAAAATAATAAATAAAGTAATATGAGGACCCTCGAGATTAAAATAGGAGAAGTCAAGGCTATGAGGGTCAAACGCAGATCACAGTGAGTAATATCAGAAATAACTGATTTATTCGTCGTTTTGATACATTACATCGATCCGTACGTTTCGGCTCAGTTTTGAGCCATCTTCAGCGGTAGTTACAGAAATTAAGTTACACGTTCTCCGTACCGTATGGTGAGTATACTGATTCAAAGTATCAGAAAAATAGATCAATTGATCCATATCTGTAAATTTGTTCAATTAATGTTGCGATATTAAAAAGATCCCTTAGGAAACTCACCATTCGGTCTGAAAAACGTGGAATACAGAGCCATGTACATAATGAATACTCTCTGCGAGAAGACTTGACGATCTTGTCGACACGACACACAATAATGATATGAAAGGTCTTGCAAGAAGAGGCATGTCGTAGGTCAACACACCGGCGAGGATTATAACAAAGCACGATTTGACACCGTCACAATATGTCACATGTACCGTCACATGTACCAATAGTAAAACCCCGATTTGCCAACGACCAAAGTTCATGAGCATGGATTACAATTTGCTCAAAACCGTGACATATGCATGATGCAAAAAATCCGTGTCAGTTTGAGACGGTGTCAAATCGTGCTTTGTTATAATCCTCGCCAGTGTGTTGACCTACGACATGCCTCTTCTTGCAAGACCTTTCATATCATTGCTGTGCATGTGTCGTGTCGATAAGATCGTCAAGTCTTCTCGCAGAGAGTATTTATTATGTACATGGCTCTGTATTCCACGTTTTTCAGACCGAATGGTGAGTTTCCTAAGGGATCTTTTTAATATCTCAACATTAATTGAACAAATTTACAGATATGGATCAATTGGTCTATTTTTCTGATACTTTGAATCAGTATACTCACCATACGGTACGGAGAACGTGTAACTTAATTTCTGTAACTACCGCTGAAGATGGCTCAAAACTGAGCCGAAACGTACGGATCGATGTAATGTATCAAAACGACGAATAAATCAGTTATTTCTGATATTACGCACTGTGATCTGCGTCTGACCCTCATAGCCTTGACTTCTCCTATTTTAATCTCGAGGGTCCTCATATTACTTTATTTATTATTTTGACTTTTCTTTGATAAAATTTTATTATGTTCTTTGAAGGAGTATAAATTCTTCTTTCGAGTACATGATAAAGACTCTTTCTAAAATTTGTACATTTTAAGACTATCATCAAGAAATATTCTTTCTTAAAGACAACCGTTACTTAATAAAAGAAAAAAAGTAAATTGAGTAATCGCTTTTTTAAGCAGTACAATTGATATGTTCCTGTGTGTATGCATGTACACACGTATGTACATACGTACGCACAAAAAATTTTTGTATGTTGTTAGAAAATTTTATTTTTATTTAAAAAAGGCGAGAAACTATCATCGCTCAGGACGGGGGCCCGGCGTTACGCGCCGTTCGTGCGTAATCATCGCCGCTAGTAGAAAACAACTGCCCGCGCGCCGACCGCGGGGCGGCCGCATCTCGCGCTCGCTTGGATTTGGCGGTGGGCCGGGCTAATACGGCGATTTTTAATCATTAATAACTCATCAACTATTGCGAAAATTGCAAAATGGTACATGACTTTTCGACTCAGTTTGGCTCGCTCTATCTAAATATGAGAAAAGTACCAAACATTCAGTGACACCCTGTATGTATAAATATATTAACAAATTTTTAATTTACCTCACTAATAATAGAATAAACAAGTTCTTTTCCTGTTTTATAGCGTACCCAATATGTATAATGCCATTTGGACTAGTAGCAACATTAGCAGTTTCATCCATGTTAGTTACAGCAGATACAAAATGTTCTTTACATTGTATCTGCTGTAACTAATTAACAATGTCCACGTCACTTTGCAACGGTATGACACAGATAAGAACAGGTGACGAAGAAAAACCACCGAGATTTCTCTTCTGCGCAAATACTTGCTCGTGCTTCTTTCTTCTTAATTGCAACAATTGGTTTCTACGTTCATCTTTCCGAAGATTCTTCTCAAAATGCTTAGATGACTTTCCGATAACATTCTGTTTATCTATGCAAGAAAAAATAAGATATATCCTCTTATATCGTTTTTCACTGGCAGAGTTGGTGCACACTCAATGCACATTAAAGCTGTTTATACACTGATTTAATCTCTAATATTCAAAGTAAAATGCAAATATTTCGACTGATAAAATACCCAGTACATATTTTATCAAATAATGCAATCATGATTTAACCTGTTTATACTAAACATACACTTTACGTTGGTTTGTGTATGACGGCTTTAATGTGCACTGAATGCGCACCAGCTCGAAAAACGCTATTAGAAATCAAAGAAAGTTCTGCTTAAAACATTAGCATATAGAATTCTACATTAATTACCTTAATCTCACTCGGTCTCTCGTTCAAACGATGGCTTGGCGCAAAAAGACAGGAAATAGAAATACCACCATGTTTCATGTTTCTTGATCTTTTCGCGATTTTCTGCCGATGTTAAGGCCCGTATTCATAGCCAGTTTTATAGATGTTAGCCTTACATTTATATAAATAAACCTTAAGTCGTAAGCAAATAAACCAATCTTCGATTACTGCAAATGCGGCTTTTAACGTGAGATAATTTTTCGGTTTTTTTCGTTTTTAAGACTAATAATAAACCAACAAACGCTAAAATTAGACCAACAATCATCAGCAAACGATTACGCATCGATTAGACTTTTTTTAAATTAAAAATAAAATGTTTCCGGCTAACTTAAGGCTAATTTTTCTTTTTTAATTAAAAAAAAATTAAGAACCAACAAACGTTGTAATTAGGCCAACAATCACCAACAAACGACCAACAAACGATTAAAAAAAAAAAAATTAATAAAGTCGCAGTTGACCGGCTAAGTTACGGGAGGTGACTCTAGGTCCAACGAGAGATCATGGTTGGTTCTGCCTAACTGCCTAGTCGTGCCAATAGCCATCAGTAGAGTCCTAAATAATAAAAGAAGCGCATTCCTCACCCCCTCCATGGTTCCTATTGAGCCCGCAGCTGACCACTAAACAAAGTAACCTCTGTATATCTGACACAATTTGATCATTCAGAAATGATTTTGTTTTAGTTCCATCATTGTAATTAACGTGAAATAAGATTTGTTAATAATATTATAAATATTAATCTTTCTCACTCACATAGGCCCAGTAAACAATTTGTCAGCAAATTGTAACCAAATTGACACCAAATACGCGCAAAACTTGTCGACAAATTCGGTGCGATCTGTGTCTGCAATACGCTTGTGTTTTGCTAGCAAAGCTTGTGTACATGACTTGACACCAAATTGACGCCAAATATCGAGCAAAACAGGGCAGCAAAAGTTCAACGGCAAATTTGCGCCATATTGTGAACAAGGCTTGCCAACAAAAGCTCGACAGCAAATTTGTGCCAAATTGCGAGCAAACCTTGACGAAAGAACTTGACGCCAAATTGACACCAAATACCGAGCAAATCTTGATGACACAGCTTGACGCCAAATTGCAGCAAGCCTTGTTACGTAGCCATTAATAAATACTAAAATATTTTTTTTTTAGGAAAAATTAAAAGCATTAAATTATAAAAAAGCATATAATTTGTTATTGATTTACAATAAATTATTTTATACATATGTTACATATGTTAAAAAAAATCTCTATATTTATAAAACATTATAAGACATTTATAAAATCTAACGGTGGCAATAAAGTAATTAATTATATATTAATTACAGTAAATGTTATACAATGTGAATTTACTAACATATGCAAACATTTAACTTTGTCAACAGCACATACAATATTTGTAAACACTCGAGAATCTTATATAATGCCTGGAACACATACTCCGTGCGCAGATAATGCATTGGCCGGTATAAGAAGGATTTATAGAATCTTACTGAAAACACGAGTATAATTTCTATGAAAATGCATCTAAAACAATATTCTTATAAGCCTAATACTACTAACTTTCCTTTCTTTAATCATACAATAATAACTACCGTGCATATTTAAACAACTAGTTCAAACTTGAAACACGATTTATTATTTGCAAGAATGCAAAATTGAAATAAACAAATGTTCACAATGTGCATAGTTCGTCGATTACGATGGAATAATGCAGTACTATTGTCAGAAAGAAAGAACAAAAGAATAATATACATCATTTAGGTGCAAGCAACCGAAGTGAATTTTGTAGTGTTTGATGTAATAGAAATTAATATACAACAGAAAAAAACTGTTCAAACAAAACTTTTAAACCGTTCAAACAAAACTTTTAAACTATTCAAACAAAACTTTAAACTTTTACAGATAAAAAAATACACGATATTTCATCAACAGTTCCAAGATTACTTTGAGAAATATTTTAATCAAAGAAAGAATATGTAAAATTTTTAATATTGCAAGAATATAATAGTTATAAAATTAAAGCATTTCCCTTGTATTTTAAATTGTTTTAAATTGTTTCTATTTCAAACTAATATTATAATTTTGCCTTAATCAGATTCAAACGGCAAGTAGAATGAAACATTTTATTACATAATATTACCCTGGTAACCAGTCTGATAGTTCAGATACGTCCCGAAAAAGTGCGCAAGAAAACAGTCCAAAATTGCGACAGAAGTGCATAATATCTGTGATTGAACGTGTACTTACTGTACTATTGCAGTAGTCTGCTGTAAGAAGCTACTGTGAAATTTTATACTACTTGTTAAAAGTAAACATGCAGCAGAAATGTGAAAACAATATGGAAGTATCTGCCCAACTGAAAAATAACAGCAAATCGCGTTAGACTCTTCACGCACATTTGCAGCAGAGTTTTGAGTACAGATCCGACCGGCAGAAACGTGAAAAGAACGTGCAAGCATCTGCCCGTGAGAAAAAAAGCAGTCGAGTGTGCTAGACGCTTGAAACATATTTGCAGCAAAATTTCACAAGTGTATGTCGCTTAAATTGTTGTTTTTGCCGTACAGATCCGACCGGGCAGAAACGCGAAAAGAACGTGCAAGCATCTGCCCGTGAGAAAAAGAGCAGTCGAATGTGCTAGACTCTTGAAACATATTTGCAGCAAAATTTCACAAGTGTATAATGTCGCTTAAATTGTTGTTTTTGCCGTACAGATCCGAGTGACAGAAATGCGAAAAAAGCGTACAAGCATCTGCCCGTCAGAAAAAGAACAGCCGAGCGCGCTAAACTCCCAGACAGCACAAAATATTTATAAAATATTTTCAAAATGTTTATAAAAAATATTTAAATATTTTGAAAATATATACGTTGAATATTTTGTAAATATTGTAATGTCCGGAAAATAAAAGTATCTAAAAGATTATAATAAATATTTTAAAATAAAGTGTAAATAATTATCATCAATATTATTAAAGTTGTTTTTAATTTATGTTATAAATATTTATAGAAATAATTACTGTAAGTTAACTGGAGATTGTGAAACTGTTATAGCTTCGTGATGTAAGATGTAGGCTATACGGTCCATTTTGGCGTTTCGAATTTCGAAAAATGTTTGATTGATAAATCAGATGTACGGTATATTCTGCCAAAGTCATTTGTATTTCTGCTGCTCTACTTCTTACGCAAGCATCTGCCGTAATTCTTGTTGAATTCTGCTGTATGTGCTAGTTTACAACGATGCCGCTAGGCGGCGCATAATGGTAAAACTAACTCGCAAATAAATTTCAGTTGGGATCTAATATAAGCAGGCCTCCGGCGAAGCAAAATCATGACATTTGTGACAATATTTTCGCTAGTAATACAACGCAAGGCTTACCCAACACCACTGCGGTGCTATAAATATAAAAAATATTTTTGTAAATTATTTTAATCTTCCTAAAAAATATTTTAAAAATATTTTGTGCTGTATGGGTAGCAGTAGGCGCTGCTACAAATCTGGCGCGATTATGTTGCACTGCAATTTGCGCAAGCATCTACCGCATTTCTTGCACTATTCTGCTATATGTAAATGCATACATATATCTTCCACAATTCTGTTGCACTACGACGAGAGCAAGTTTCTGCCAACAGAAAAATAGTCAAAGTTGGAAATAGAAAACGCATGATCTGCCCGAAAGTTAATGCACGACTTTTCGTGCAGTTTTACAGCAGAATTGCAATGGACTGGTTACCAGGGTACATATTCTTTATACTCTTATAACTCTTCTTTAAGACTATAAGAGTATAACTCTTCATACTCTTATAACTCTTCTTTATAACTCTTATTTTCACGAAACATTTCGAATATTTTTTATTCTCATCACTATTCTCGCAGTTTTCAGAATTATCATCGTTGTCATCTGAATGAGCCTCGTTATTGTTGCCGGTGTGTCTGTTAATGTTAAATATATCTCTATAATTATCGTTATTTTCGAAATCAAAGTGTTCAGAGTACTCAAAATGATCAGAATTATTAGAAAATTCAGAATGGTGAGAAAGTTCAGAATGATGAAAAAGTTAAGAATAATGAGAAAGTTCAGATTCTTTTTGATTATGAAGAAAATCTGGTATTACGGAACTTTGGCTTTTAACGGAAGCATGTGCTTGCTGAATATGCGACTGATCGAATTCAATTAAAGAATCTGTTGAATTGAGTTCTTCTACAACTTCAACATTCACTTTCTGCCTTTTAACTTTCTTAGAAAGCTTATGAAACGGTGTTTTTTGGCATGTTCTAAAATAAACTGCAAATAAATTTAAATGTTATGTTTACATAAAATACATAGATTTCAAAATATATACTATCTTTACTCTTTAAAAACATTTATTTTTTCAGATTTTCTACTGCACAATCACTATAACAAATGGAATGTTAATGGAAAAAAATATAACTAAATTAATTAAACTAACAGTACAAAATAAACTTATAGGATGGAAGGCTGGCTGATTTTCTCGAGTTATAAAAAGGTCATCAATTTAAATTTAAAAACAAAATCTCGTTTAATTAAACAAATTTTAAATACAATTAACGTTTTACGTTTCGACTTTATATATTTAGTCTTCTTCAGAAACCTGATACATAAGAGATAATACATAAAAAATAATTAAAAAATAAAAAGAAATAAAATTGCTACAGATAAAAAGGATAGAGAACAAAGCCGCATACTTTGGACTGACTTGCCAGAAATGTAGCTAAGATCTACACTATGACATAGTATAGACCTTAGCCACAATTAATGTATATACGAGTTGTCAAAAATAGAATGAAATAAGTCAAGTAATAAAATTGTTACTATTATCTATACTGTTGTTATTATTATCAAACGATATTATTTATTATTTGACAGTGTAAAATTGTAATGCATATATTAAAATTACATTAGGGCTAGAATATAAACCAGACCCACAAGAATGAGAGCAATTCCAAGATCTCAAGACGAGAATTAACCAGATCTTACAGGGCGGAATTAAGGAGTCTGGATTACTGATTGAAATCAAAGTAAGAAAAGAAAAGAAAAAAAAGAAAAGAAAAGAGAGGGGGGCCTCTGCTTTTGTCTACGAGATCAATTCTAGGGCTAGAATATAAACCAGAGCCACAAGAATGAGAGCAATTCCAGATCTTAAGACGAGAATTAACCTTGCAGAGCCCCTTGTACTACCACGATCAATGTCGATCTTCCAATATGGCGTCCCAAATGAGAATATCGGAAGGGCCCTGCTCGCTGGACCGGACTCCTCGCCTCAATCCTCCCTCAAGCTCTCCTTTTCCTGGCGGTGAGCTCTCCTTGGGAAGTCGAATCTCGCTCGGTTGGTCTCCAGAATACGTGCCGCTTAGCTCAATCAGTTACGAAAGAAGGAAAACGTACTCGTCTCGTCCGAAGAAACGCAGCAAGAGCGGCCATGACACTGAACAAGAGCGAGGAAGGAGGTGGGGGCGCGTTGAAAGTGGCGACTCACGTGTCGCGCCATCTGAATGAAACGCCCTAAACATCGCTTGGTATTTGGCGTCAATTTGTTCTTAAGTTTTGTTACCAAAATTTGCTCAATATTTGGCATCAATTTGGCGTTAGGTTTAGTCAACAAACTTTAACAGCAATTTGGTGCCAATTTGTTATCAGGTACTACTAAGCTTTGCTCGATATTTGGTATCAATTTGGCGTCAATTGTGTACGCATGTTTTGATACGTATTTGCTAGCAGTTTGTCGACAACATTTGATAAAACAAATTTTGATGCAAATTTGTACCATTTCTGAAACCAAAATTTGTAGCAAGTATTTGGCATTATTTGTTCGAACAGATTTGGCTATCTGGGGGTAATACACGTTACTTCGCACATGGAATCAGCTGCGGGACCATTACTCTCGGTTGTGATTGGTGGCCGCGGTCAGCCAATCAGCAAGCGAGCCGCCGGATGCGCTTCTCTTATTATTTAGGACTCTAGCCATCAGCGGTCGGCGTTCGAGCTCGTGTTAGGTAGGGATCCTTTAAGGATGTATCGGATCTATTTTCAAAGCGCTACCAAGTGGATAAAAATTTGTGAGAATGTTCTTTTAGTCTTCCTGATGTGTTACAAAAAAAGTAGAAACGAATCCACTAAACGGTTGCTGAGATATAACGATTTTAATTTTCACTGATTTTACACGTATTCTTATGGGAAGAGACGATTTTGACAAATAAAACAGCTAAAAAAATGTTGAAGGAGCGCTACCAATATTTTGAATTTTTTTGTACATCTAGTATACATAGATGAAAATATCTGCCAAGTTTCAATTGTCTTCACTACACCGTTTTAAAGAAATAAATTATAACTTGAGATAATTGTGCTGTCGGCACGAATGTATCTCGATGGCTCGTGAAAGCGCGGCAACGTCGCAATCAGCTGGGCAAGCGAAGCATAATTTAAGGCTGTCGCTACACGTATATCCATGCCTTCTACTACTTCTACCTAACTTTTTGTCTCCGTTGCACTCGTGAAGAGATAGAAAGGGGAAATGAGAAACCTTACGGAAAGAAACTACAGCCAGTAAATATTGCACTTGTGTAGTTACTACAGGACCACCTGTAGTTATCACAGAAAGGAACACAATAATCTGTAGTTATTACACGCTGTAATTACTTAGTGCGTGAAATCCCTGTAATATGGAATACACGTCTAATCATGAAGGGTGAAATCCACTACACGTGTAATCCACTATATATGTAATATACTACACGTGTGATAAGTGACTTGTGTAGTAGACTACACGTGTAATCCATTATATGTGTAATATACTACACGTGTGGTAAGTGACTTGTGTAGTAGACTACACATGTAATCTACAAAATGTGTAATACACTACTACACATGTGTATTAAACGTAATGCTACCAGTAATCCATAAAATTTGAAATAGCGAGTCTTATCATATATGGAGGGGTAAAAACCACAGTGGTGTAAGTCAAATTTTTAAAAATATTTTCTCGTGTGCATAGATGCAATTTATATATTGTACAGATTGCATCTATGCACACAAGAAAATATTTTTAAAAATTTGAGTTACACCACTGTGGTTTTTACCTCTCCACCTCCATATATAGTATACTTTTACTTCAATGCAGCTGTATATATATAAATTATTTCTATAAATATTGTTTGAAATTTATTAGATTTAATGTATCACTTTTTAACCACATTTTATTATTTTTTAATTTCATATTTTATAAGTAATTTCATAATGAGCCGGCACTGGTTTCTGACATTCACCCGACTTTAAGAAATATTATATCATATATCCAATTTAAAATTTTATTACTCTTTTTAAACTGAATTTGTTTCTTAAGATGATTTTTGAAAAATTATATATTTGTGCTGGTTATGACATATGTAGACTATATATAACACTTACATCAAATTAAGAAGTAGTCTACCACGTAAGGCAGTTGGCTCACGATCCAGAGGTCCCGAGGTCCCGAGTTCGAATCCCACCAAGGTAAGTGTGTTTTTCAAATACAAGAAAATATTTATAATCATAGACTGCATCTTAAGAAACAAATTTAGTTATAAAAAAGTAATAAACTAAGAAAAAAATAATTTTTTTTTATGCCGGGTGAATATCGGAAATCAGTGTCCTCTAGTATTAAGAGGACTGCAATCTTGTAGTCCTGTAATCCTGTAATATTTTCCTGTAATCCGAGCGTATAGTACGAAAATATTACAGTATATTACAATACTTCAGTCTGTAATTTTGTGTAATACTTTTATGTAGTTCCTGTAATATAATTTTCTGTAATCCGCTGTAGTTTCTTTCCGTAAGGGAAATGAGAAACATTGCAATAGAT
>NW_027250048.1:0-47608 GCF_030848795.1 Temnothorax nylanderi
TTCCGAAGGTACTCGCGATACTGTCCGTTAGCCTAAATCACGGACCTCGAAGAGACAAATGAGCGGAGAACGAGAACTAGAACGAGAACGAGAACGCTCTTGAGACTCGAGAGCTATATTATGATAGTGCTGCGCGAGAATGCGGTACAGTTCTCTAACTGTCGCGCTGGAAACCAGCCGTACGGCTACATTTGATAAGCAACCACGGACATCAAGTCCGCACATACACACCACATACGGACATTTTTTTAATGCGATATGTCGACATTTTTAAAACACTCTGAACATTAGCATCAAAAACTCAAAAAACATCTTTCTTTGGTGTCTTCTACCCCTATTTCATATAATTCATTTAAATTGGTTGATTAGACTCAACTCTATACGCAATCAAAGGTTCATATACGAAGTTTCGAAAACAAAGCTTCCTCTGTGAGGAAGCAAAAGGCTCTACTTGAGCCATTTGGCAGCACAGAGATATAGAAGATAGGAAGTGCAAAAAATCGAAAACTTGTTAAATGCTTATTATAATTAGTATATTATCATATAATTAGAACTATATCTTACGTAAATTATTTTCTATTCAAATGCTTAATAATGTGACTGTTTTCTCCGTTTGCGTATATTCCACTTGCCACACGAGGGTCATAGAATTTTACCCTACTTTCTCCTATCGCATCAATTATACGAACTCTCAGCTCTCGCGTATAAAATCATCTAGCAGTATCTATTGACGAGATATTATTCGATGTTTCCCGGGGAAAGAGACTCGTAAATCTGGATTTACGAAAATCGACGAGGAGGTATCGAAACTTATCTCGAGTCCTCGACTCGCCTGTGTTGTAACATAGAGTCACGCGAGTTATTGACCCAAAGCGAGATGTTCCTACCCCTGCGCCGGGCGGCAGAGAGAGAGAGAAGAGAGCGAGAGAGAGAGAGAGAGAGGAGAGAGAGAGAGAGAGAGAGACGGAGAGAGAGAGAGCCGCTTGAAAGCAACAAGCCCATATATCGTTGTATATGTATATACCTACTCTCTCAGTGGTATCACAGCACTCGCACAAAGATCGAACCCATCTCGGAGCGCTTCTGAAAAGGATCTCGCCGGACCTCTTCGTAACGCGAGATAGCGAGGTATAACACTTCGTTATGAAGTGAAGGTTGCGCCGCGGCCCGGCCGCAACTTTCAAGCTGTTTTCTATGGTAAACCTTCCTTTCTCCTGTACTGTGCAATAGCTACGGTATATGCGTCGCCGTCCTTCGTGCGATGTTAAAATCTTGACGTTTTCCGCCAAAACGTTAAGTGCCACGCGAAAATTGAACAAGCGACTCGATTGATGCTTCAAATTATTAGGGAGTTTTGCAATACCGTCTTTCAAATACGGTAACTATATCTGAATTGTTCAGATACATGCACTATGTATCTGAACAATTGAGATACGGTTACCGTATCTGAAAGACGGTTTGCAAAAAAAACTCCCTATTCCCCAATTTAAAACTTCGTTCTCTAATTTACAAATGTGACATAAGTTCGAATTTGTTACATTGTTACTGACAAATTCAACATATACCCGATCTTGAATGAAAAATCAGTATATGAATAACAATTATTATTATTATATATCCCTATTTTACTATTTTTATCATTTTTTATCAGAATACTTTATCAAATACCGTTCTTTCTTTTTTATAAATTCCAACAACAATATAACCACAAGTTATTCTTATTAATTCTTACTCGAAATTGTTTCCGAAATCAGATTCTGCAGTACCGCTCCACTGTGCATGATGATCATGTATGACGACGCGCGTATTATATGTATAAGCAGGTACAGGAAAGCGTAAATTATTTACGCCAATCACATTTGAACACGACATCGTGTAACTGGAAGTTCGGCGAACTTGGTCGTCCCGCTCCGGAATTTGCCCCGGACAAGGCCGACCGCGCTCGACCCTCCTAACTCGCACAGTCTCGACTGCTTAACCCCTTTTAACCCTTCGGCAATCCCGCGGATCCCACGGAAATGTAGTCAAAAGCACGGACTTTAGAGCCGCGCGCGCGCGCCGTTTATTCTTATTGTTAGAAGAAGATCTCGTATTTGCCGCGATTATAAAGCATAGCAACTAGCAACATTATCTACATGGCACGAAAGGTTTTTTTGAGTCGAATTTCTTGTCAAATTGGAGTATGTGTACTGCGAGATCGAGAACCACCCGCCGGAGGCCGATGCCTTCCTTCCGAACTTGTAAGTACTTCATCCAGGAAATAGAAGCTATTAAAAATTTTTCGAATTAACTTACGTGCCACGCGAGAAAATAATCATTATAAGCAAATACTTTATAATAGCAATAATTTATCCGCGATAGCTAGAGTAACTAAAAAAATCAGGAAAAATTTAACACAATACAAATCGAGTTTCTGCATTAACCGTTCTTCGAAAGATTGAAAGGAATCATCATGGAAATAAGTGTCTGATCAATACAAGTTGCACACGACTTGATAAAATTATATCGATAAGCTTCCCGCGCGAGCAAAACGCGCTCAAGACGTCATCTACAACTATAAATCTCATAGAAAAGGCACAATCTAAACTTCATATTTTTGATCTCTCTATTGCGACGAGCGGAGCAATCGCTTTTCGATGTAAAAGTAAAAAAGTTTAGATGGTTAGACTGAATAGTCGTTATTAATCCTACTGTGGAGATATAAAGGAATATGTTCGTTATAAGATTTAGTTTCATTATAAAAAATGTTCAAGATATATCTTCATTTTAATATCACTATATATTATTGCACTATATAATGCATAAATAAAGAAAGCTTGCTCATACTTTTAAAATTAAATAAATCTATTATATACAATTTTGAATTAAATAGGTTAAAAATATGTTATACATTAAAATGTATACATTTAGCGCAGGAGGTAAAAAAGTTTGCATGCTTATTGAATATATAAATTAAATCCGCTAACAGGATAATTTCGAAATTTTACTTTATATTCTATATGGATAAAAATATTTTCAATGTCACATCTCGCTTCATCGAAATAACAGATTTAATTACAAATTTCAAGTATACCAATTCAATTCGTCGAATTTAAATTTGTGAAAATCGTATGCATTGCTACGATATTTGCAACATGCAGCTTAAAGGACTGATTCACAAAAACAATTCAGCAAGATTAATTATCGCGTATATATTATAGAACAATACGAAGTACTCGTATTCTATGGCCGAATAAACAAGCCGCACGGAGTCTGACCCTCTGTCCCCGGATACTGTGTAAGAGATCGACTCCGAAATACGCCAGAAATAGGGATAATTCTCCGAGTGGAATGGACGGTCTCTCCTTCCTCCTCTCTCTCTCTCTCTCTCTCTCTCTCTCTCTCTTTCACAGCAGTTTCGTTCGTCCGGTGGCTCGTGTCTGCTCAATTACGAGATACCCGGTGTGTAAAGCGCCTCGAAGGGAAGGCCACTCTCCACACCGCAGCTAAACTCGTGCGTTTTTCTCTGCCCTCGTATATTTTCTGTCCGTCTCTTCTCCCCCGCTCTTCTCTACACTCCGCGCCACCTCTCTTCTCGTCGTCCTTCCATCTTCGATACAAACACAAACACAAACACATACCGTACCTAGATACATATTATACATATACACAGAGAGAATGGTCGACTATCGATGGGCGTCGAAAGATCGAGGTGGAATATTCTTCTCAGGGGCGAAGAGGAGTACACCGTCTCACGATAGGACTCTGCCTACGTGTTCTAGACTTTAGTTGTGAGAATCGTTTTTTCCATAGGCAACACCATGGATGTCGAGGGTGCTAAGAATAATGCCAAGGGAGAGGGCGGGGGAGGGGCGAGCTTACTGAAATATAAATGTACTCGATGGAGTGGTCTTCTGTAAATCATATCTTAATGTACTAAATGCCAATGAATATTATTTAACATTGTACATATTATGTGTACATATGATATTGATAAGGATATAAAATTAGGATTATTAATACCTATGTACGCTAAAGCCTTATTCACATATGTATTATAAGGTAGAATCCAGATTAAGCAGAATATTGTGACTTATAATTTTAAGACAATATTTTATGCTTTAATCTTTGTTTTTAGTAACGCACAATATTGTCTTGTGTTCTCACGTCTTAAACGTGTATCAATATTTGTAAGATTTGAGACACAAGACAGTATTAGGCGTTATTATAACAAAAATTTAAAGCATAAAACATTGTCTTAAATTATAAGTCAGCTATTCTGCCTATTCTGCTCAGCCCTAAAATCTCTTAATGCCAACAAGCCAAACAAACAAAGCTATAACAAAACAAAGCATGCAATTTTTTTTTACATTTGTCACATTTTTTATTACACTAGCACGTGTTTGAGATTCTCGTTTGTCGCTGGTTTATCGGTAATGATTCGAGGGAAAAATCTAAAGAAAAAGCAGTTCTCTAGCACAGTGTTATAAAATAAATATTACTATTACGAAAATAACTTTCTTCTCTGCTCTGACAACATATAATATTTGTGATTACGAAATAAATAAGGAATTACAATTAATTGTATTATGCATAGAGTAAATGTAGAGAAAAGTGAGTTTTTAAGATTGAATTAGTTTCGTTAATTAAAATTATTAATTTCTGATCCGAGAGAATATAATTGCGATAGTATTTATTGTGCTGAAACCCGAGGCGGGACATATTTTAAGTCGGTGGCCTGCTGCCTGCAGTATGTACCGTACCTATTCCAAAAGCTGGCAAAAAATTGATGGTTTTTATTACAATTCCCGGTGACCGATCAAATGCGGTTGTCCTCGTCGACCAAATAAATAAATAAATCTGAATTTACTAGAGACATTACGGTGAGATGGCAAGGTAGAAGGGAATATGTATGATAAAGTATTAGCTCCTCGCTGGATATATGCATACAGAATTTTGAGACTCGAGGACTCGATGAAAATCGATCGGCCGCCTTTCTCTTCGTTCTGGTTCGTCCCGGCGAAACCGGGTGTCCACAGATTGCCGGTCGCACCATACACACAACAACATATGCGCACGCGCGCATACTCACTACATATACTTGTTCGCACGTGTGAGTGCGCGTAAAAGAGACGAGAGGTGACTACGTGACGATCGTTGCGTGTGGGGAAAACGGTAGACGAGCCAGAACAAAAGGCGTTCTCTCTTTCCATCTCTTTCTTTCTCTCTTCATTTCTCTTTCCCTACTGATTCTATAGGACGAGAGCAACGAGAGCGAAGAAGAAACGAGAGCTCGATAGATAGATAGATAGATAGATAGGATGATAGATAGATAGAAAGAGAGAGAAGGAATGGCGAGAAGAGGGAAGGAGGGGGGAGAGAGAGAGAGAGAGAGAGAGAGCGCATAGCGCATGATGAGTACAACGCGATTCACACTCGATTCTACCATCTTCTTCCACCTCTCTTCTTTCTTTTTTTCCTCTCATTCCTTGCCGCCCTCGCCCCGGTTCGGCTTTCAAATTAAAATGCACTCGCTCTGCTCTTCACTCTCTAGAGAGACGCTCGATATTTTAATTCCTACCGATCAAGCATCCCTCTCTCGCTCTCCACGAGCGAGTGCCAAAAGAAGCGAGTATCCTTCCTGTCACGCACCCCACACATTGTTCGGCATAACGTTGGCTCGTCAAGAAGTGGCTTTTGGTTTCGTTACGAATGACAGAGTTTTCACCCTTTGCTTATCAAATGGTATCGCGAATTTCATCTTTATTTCATCTCATTTTCATTGTAAAGGATGTGTTCAATAATTTAGAGAGCTATATATAATACAATATATATGGTATAACTATAGTACAATCATTCTCATATATCTCTATTCTTTTATATATTAAATAGTTTATTTAGACACTACTGCAGTATTACTACCTACCTACATGTATACATATATAATAGTGCACATCATAACATCGAGTAAATTCAGTATATCTCTACAAGCGCGTTAAATATTTATAATGTTATCATCGAGTTCCTAGTTCGCAGTTGGATTCTGTATGAGACATACTATCGAATTAGTATCGATAATCAGTACTCTATCCAAATTCAATCCTCGAAAGCTGCATGTGCGCTATCACGTATACTATCGATTACATCCTCGTTCGCGTCGTTTCGATTCCTCTCTTCGGATTTTGTTCTCTTTCTCTCATACAACTATCAAAATCGCCCCTGCAATGCAATTCTGTGCTCGAGATGTTCGATATTTTAATTCCTGTCAATCGATCATCTCTCTCTCTCTCTCTCTCTCTCTCTCTCTCTCTCTCTCTCTCTCTCTCTCTCTCTCTCTCTCTCTCTCTCTCTCTCTCTCTCTTCCTTACCGCTTTTAGGACGGTCAGCAACGTACTAACAAAGAACTAAGTGATAAACTTAATCACTTGAATCGGCTTGCTGACACCGTTAGTCAGAATAGTCAGCGCATTGCCAAATTGGAGCAGGATAACGCTGAACTTATTCGCGAAATTCACGACTTAAAATCTGCTCAGTCATTTCAGGGAACTCATGGGGGAAATGAGTTAATCATTTCGGGTTTACCATTGGCGTTATTTGCTCCCATCTGAGCTTGCCAGGAATGTGCTAAAAGCATTGGACGTTCCTGACTTGTCTTGCCATATTCTCGGTGTCAGAACTGTTAAGGTCCAGTTTCACAAGTGTCGGTTAACTTTTAATCTTAGATTAACTCACTCTTCGTCTCCTTCTAACGTCCCCTTAGAAAGAGACGAAGAGTGAGTTAATCTAAGATTAAAAGTTAACCGACACTTGTGAAACTGGGCCTAAGAAGGCACTGTCGGCGACTTCCACTGTTGCTGCATCTTCCGGCTCAGTCGTTGTTACCTTGGCCTCGAGTGCCGTGCGCGATATGGTTATTTCAAAAAAGCGGGCAAAGGGTGTTCTCAAATGTAAGGACGTATGCGGTGGTAACTCAGATCGTTACATTTATGTAAACGAGTTGTTATCCAAGAGCACTTACGACATGTTACAACGGGCTAAGAGTGTTGCTAAAGAGAGGTCGTATAAGTATGTCTGGGTAAGGAATGGTCAAATATGTGTTAGGTCTTCTGATGGTCAACCTGTTATTCATATTGATTCCGACACTGATCTAGCTAAGCTTATCTGACTGGTCCGACCGGCTCGTTCCTTGTTCTTTGATCGTTCGGCTTAATCAACATGTAATTCTTCTGGGATACGTTTTGCTGAACTCAACGCTTATTCCTTTCGTGGACATATCGACTTGCTTACACGTGAAATTGGATAACATTGTTTCTGGTATAGAACTTCTAGTGCTTTCATTCCTTATTATTAGTTCATAAATTGCGCTGCGCCTTAGTTCTTAGTTTTATATACACTATTTAGTTCTCTTTGGTAATACTGCTCCTTATCTTATTCTTTTTCACTGTACTTATTATTAGTTAAGTTGCGTTAGTTCTTAGTTTTTTTTTTTACATGGTATATTATTGAGATTGCTGCTGCTTGCCTTATGAGAGAGAGCATGCACATCATACTAACTTCTGACCGCTATATTTCGCTTTTGTTTACATCTTATTGTATCTCTGCATCTTGTAACTGCTATATTATTGTAATTGCGATATTATTGTAACTGCTATATTACTTTTTTGCCCTTTAGCCTTTGCTTGGGCATAATAAATTATATCTATATCTATCTATCTCTCTCTCTCTCTCTCTCTCTCTCTCTCTCTCTCTCTCTCTCTCTCTCTCTCTCTCGGTCGCTATACATCGAATATCGCCACTGACGGCGACTGACGCTTGTTGAAGATTGGTTTTCCTTTTGATGAAGGAGAGTCTCAGCTGTTTTTCGCTGGTGGTGGTGCGCGATTCCGTTTCTAGCGAAAAAATCAAACGACGTCGGACGAACGAACCTATCTACACGCTTGTAATCCGGGAGACGCGACTACATATATATATATATATATATATATATATATATATGTAGAGAGAGAGAGAGAGAGAGAGAGAGAGAGAGAGAGAGAGAGAGAGAGAGAGAGAGAGAGAGAGAGAGAGAGAGAGGAGAACCCCGCGGAGCAAACGTTACACGGGAAAATGTCACTTTTAGATATCACTCGGAATTATTTCCGAAATCAGCAAGGTTCCCTCATGAAATGAAGTAAATTGTATATTTTCACGTTTTCAAATAATTTTTGGTAATTTAATTTATTTTGTGAAAAATGCCATTCTCTTTACCGCATTTATTTTTATATCTTTTGTATCTTTTACGCACACGTTCATTAGTTTAGCCAATATAATTTTTACGGCTATATTGAATTGGATAAATAGAAGTTTAACACACGATGCGAGAATGACTGCGACTCGTCGCGACTAGTAGATAGGAAGTCTGTCGCGAATATATTATGGATATATAATATATATATATTCCACATATTTATTTATATATAAGTAGAAATTTCCAATAAATATATTCGCGACAGACTTCCTATCTACTAGTCGCGACGAGTCGCAGTCATTCTCGCATCGTGTGTTAAACTTCTATTTATCCAATTTGTCTGTTCGTCCGTGAAGCATTTTAACGCGACTTGACGCACTCCTTTCAATGTTCTACTCTCAGGATTCCATCCGCGCGCCAATTAAACTACACTACCGCCTCCGCGCGAAAGTGCAAAGTTCCTTGGAACACAATGTAGACGGAAGCGGCGGGCGTAGGAAACACGAGACGCAGAAATTTTCTACTTTCTACTGGGCTACTGCTGTACAGATGTATCTACGTATCTACGATTCGTAATTTCCAACCTTCCCCCTCTTGTAGCGCAGCAAAATATGTCGTCATATTTTTTGTTAGAAAATAGCTTATAGTGTTAAAGAAGCGTGTCAGACCTTCCACTGGCACGGCTCTTTCTGGAACACCGCGTAAGACGTGTCTGATACTCTTTCTGTGTGCGCTTAACTTTTTTTTTATTCACTCCACTTTCAATTAATTAGAACCATTTATTTAACCAAGTAACCAAAAATATGGTTAAATTGAAGCTCGAAAAGTGAGCTTTTCCATACGTTACAATACGATAAAATTTTTATGCGCCTACGCGCGTTTATAATTACGAGAAATAAAAAATAATATATATGCATACACTGTCGAATGCTGGAATAATTATTGCCTTGTAATTAATAAAATAAAAAAAAGAAGAATTTGTAAAACAGATTCTTCTTGGATTTATTTACTTCCTCTCCAAAACTCTATTATTTACATTTATAATACAAAGCAATCTCTCCGTGTTTAAAATCTAATCTCTAATTTTGGAAATAATTTCTTATAAACGAGATCGAAGGCAAATTTCTATCTCAAGAGATTGTCGTTAAAAGGTTTTTCTCTGAGACACTCTGTATAATAGATGAAGACCACTCTCGTAAACAAATGCCGAAGTACATATCGACTATCGAGTACATGTGTATTTAACGGTTGCAAACGACGCGGAACATTTACGAGCAATGCCGCAATGGCGATTATCCCGGAACCGAAGTTACTCCGGGGAGCATAATGTTGTGTCCGGCGCGTATGAAAAATTATTCATCGTGTGCGAGTGGTGAGCGACCGCCAGCCGATACGGTATAGGGTATATAGCGCGTTGCAGCTCCGTTGCACTTTACTGGCGCCCACCGCGCGGCGTGACCGCTTTACGATTGAGGGGAAGGAAAATAGTGCTAACTGATATTTTACGTATTAATACAGTTCTTTTTCACCGGAGAAGAAAATGGTTTCTAATTATTTTTATACATATACAAATAATTATTATAGAAATGATAAATCACACGCACGCGCACACATACACATTTTATGTTAGAAAGGACTAAACAGACTAACATGTAAGATAAACTAAGTTTATGAAAAATAACAAAAAATTAAAAGAAAACTGGTTACAAAGATTTAAAAAAAAATTTTAATTTGTTTCTTAATTTCAATCAAGATACTTATTCTGTAATATATATATATATTACAAGCATGAAAGAATGATGAATACGGTCATACAGTGATAATTCATAAAAA
Source organism: Temnothorax nylanderi (assembly GCF_030848795.1). NCBI lineage: Eukaryota > Metazoa > Arthropoda > Insecta > Hymenoptera > Formicidae > Temnothorax > Temnothorax nylanderi. Next base: position 10,040 of record NW_027250048.1, read on the forward strand.
TCCCAATTTTCTTTCTTAATAAAGTGTAGAATGTAGATAGCGAAAGAATTAATACGATTCTTCGCTCTCATTCTCCGCTCCTCTTGCCGATGCTTTAGCGGTTAATCGGCCGCGGTTATTCGTAAATATTGTAAAGCCCGTTTATATAGAGGACTTGACGAGCAGCAGCCGTTGTGTTCCGATTGGCGCCTGTTCCCGTCGGCCCTTCGGGCGACGACCCTTCCCATCATAGACCCCCTCCGCCCTTCCGGCCCCTCGCGCACATTCACGAAGGGCGGCCCCAAAGGTTCTCAATGGAACCCGGATTTCGATATTGTCGCCTTGCCGCGGGAGTAAACGTCTTCTAACCTCAGAAAACTTTCGAGGACGCTACGGTTGGCTTCCGATAGTTCTGATTCGTACTTCGTAACGACCAAAATAATCGTGTCCCTCCCATGTATATTACTTAATAATTTTCTCAATACATTTTTCGCTTTAGAAATATTTCAAAAATATCTTTGAATGGAGGGCAACATATTCTCTTCGCCAAAAACATATTTCTTATTTACATAGTAAAATTTGCACCGTTAACTGAATTTCAATAATCAACGGAAAGAAAATTCAGTTTTCTCGAATTAATCTTACAATAATTATAGAAATATTGCAATAATTAGAGAAAAGTAAAACAAGAAATAAAACACTGCTACAAATTATCTGAAAATAATTAGATTTAATAGGATTATCGAATCATTTTTCAAGAGAGAAAGGGGAAGAGGAGAGGGAGGGGGAGGGAGAGAGAGAGAGAGAGATGAGTTTTCATTAATGCATATATTAAGTTTCAATACATGTACATTCACCTCAATACTCTTTAAGGCTATTTTTAATTTCTTTTTCATACAGATTCTTTTCGTTTCTTTTAATAAAATCTGTATATAAGAATGCTTAGAGAAGTGGATAATTCTATCTCGTCTGACATCTACGTGTCATCACTGTCGATAAGATACAGATATATTTGTACAAACAGCTAAACCGATTTTATTCGTGATTTGACTAAAACAAGTTACGTGATTGTACAACGAGCGTGATGAATTCAGACAATTTCACACAATGTCACCAGACAAAAATCCTGAATCTAAAACGTAATCGTTATATAATAAAACTTAGCAAACTAACATTTCGATCCACGGTGGCCATTCCCGCCAATCATTCGGCGTGAGCTTCGATCCCTAGAAATTCGATCTCTGTCAGTGGAAACGCACGAACCAAACTCGGGAAGGCGAGTATTGTACGGGGACAGCATCTCTCTCCAAGCAAATCGATAAAGTGGCGTCTCGTTTCGTAGATATCACTATTACGCTCTCTGTCCGCTTATTTTTCTCTTACACATATAGTGTATACATATACTGGCGCACCTGTAGACTTGGTCATATTCCACGTATATTTCCTCCCTCGATTATCTTACATATCGCGTTATACACATGCGAGGTAGCACCGTGTATAAGATTTTCAAGAGACTTACCATTACTGCCCATCTTATTATTATTGGAAAACACTGTCTCGGGGATGACGGCCGCGCGTCATATGAGAGACAGTTGAAGAAGATAAGTTTTATTATTCCAGTTCACAATTCCGAGAAAGAAAATCGATTTTGAATGAGAAAAAAACACAAGAAGGGAAAGAGAAAAATTAGGATGGACTTTTACTTTTCTCATTCTATAACAACTTTTTTGTTACTGGTATAATATATGACATATGACACTCGTTGAAATTTATCCGCGAAAAGGACGAGCAATCGGCACGTTAAGACAGAACGTTTATGTGAAATGATATATACAGTTTGAACTAGGGGAAATATTACCACTTAATTGAGATAATCATTTATCTAGCGACACCCATTAGGTAATATTTGCAAAGTATTATCTAGTCTTATATCATCGTAGAATACAGAATACAGAATATGTTCAGAATTATTATATATTTTACTCTAAACTATATACTATTAAAAATAGATTTCTATTAAAAATTTCTGTTTCTATTAAAAATAGAAATGTGTGTATATGTTAATCTAAAATATCCAAGAAGTATAAAAAGAGATGTATTATTATTAATTATGTAATGTAATATAAGAATGTAATTTGTTGCTTTAAATATCTGAACTGGCAAGGGAATTATTAGATATTCATAATTATAGACCTACCTAAACACACACACACACACACACACACACACACACACACACACAAATATAATAGCTATTAAAATAACTAAAATTAGGAATAAAGGAAATGCGAAATTGTATAAAAAACATATTGATATGCACAAGATAGTTCCGATAACGCAATTTAGACGATACAGATTCAGTAGCGTATCGAGACTCGATAACCCGAGGTTATCCATACTAATCGATTTTCCGGCGTGGCGCGACTCTAAAACTGTGCGAAAAGCTACCGCCGCGGCGCGGCGCGGCGCGGGCGCCGCTACCGTCACGATGTCAATGATGTCATCGTCATACGATAACGAGCATGTTTTACGCACAATAATATTAAAATAATCCGATTATCCAACTGTTTCGGCGGCAGACGAAAGGCGTGCTATATCCCATTCTATCCCCAAAAAGAGAAGAGATTTTTAATCCTCTATACGCGAGTTGAGAACTGCACTTATTATATTAGTCTTCACCTGACGTCACGTTTTAATGAGATTATATATTTCTGTTAATATAGAAGAATCAAGATTCTTCGTTTGACTAGAATTAGAAATAACCCTTTTACTTTAATGAAATAATATATCTCATATAAATGTGTCGATAAATGTTTTATATCACATGTTATTCGACTACTCCTTTATTCGATTACTCTTCGTGCGTTCAATATTACATAGATTATATTTTATATTTTATATATATAGTATTTTGAACCATTCTGCGCTATACTCTTCTAATTTACCTTTTCCTTATTTTTAGATATTCTAGATACGAGTATAAATAATTTTTACTAAATAATTAAATAAATAAGTAACTCTTCTGACAATTTACGTATAATGTAGTTATGCAGTTTCGCATTAATAAGTAGTACTTTTTCCAAAGTTATGAAAGTTGTATTTATTGCGCTATTGACATACATATATATGTATGGAAACTAGTCGGTTATGTAAACGCGTGCATGTATATAATACCAACGAGATCGATTAGCATGGATGGCTTGACGGGTTGATGCACTATCGGGCTTACATTATCTGCATCTACAGCTGCTATCGAGTATACCTTTGTGTTCTACCGCGCTCAATATTTATTTACACAGCGAATCGTAATATATTTACGTTATATAGACGGTAGTAGAATCGAGTGTACTTTCATAAAATATTTCATACGCAATATTATATATACATGTATTCTAAAACCGTAAATATTTTACGCTGTGTCATTTGAATATGACGCGTAATGATATAAAAATACTAATTTAAAATGCCACAAAGTACATTTTGCTTTGTATATTCGAACAAAACGCTAAATTCGGTTATATATTTGTTATTCGGCTACTTGTTATAATTATATTTAACATTAAAGGCGCGCGTAATAATGGCATCAAATCATATTTCCAGCATATTTAAAAAATAGAAAGTATTAGGTATAAAAAAATATGAAATGTAAAGATCAATTATTTCACTGTAAATTTTTATTTAATATTTTATATTTAAATAAGGAAATGTAAGACCTTACGATATATTAAAACATTCATGTACAAAAATATTTTTAAAAACAAAAATCTATCAAAGGATTGGATGTATATCCAATGTTATTTTACGACGGTAAAGCTTCCATGCTTCTTGATAATTTCTTTCGAGAGAGAAGACTGTAAAATTTATGCCTAGTTAATTAATACTTAACATGACAAAATTCAAAATTTTGTGTTTCAATGATTTATAATTATAATCCGCATATATAATTATATTTCACATAATGACTTATTTACGTTATCGATATCAGAGATTGTCGTTTATTATTTTATTAACAAGCGCAACAACTTCCCTAATATCACAATATTTTACTGATTGTGAGTAATGTGTCGCGCGGACGTTAACAAAATACCGTTACAAAACATATCGTAAATCGTGCAAAACGTTTTCGTATTATCTGCTTATCCGAACGCTTGTACAAGATAGTGCCATGATTATCGCCAGCTGTAATATCTCGCGTATTTCCCCAGATATGACAAAATAGTGAGGCAAGTTGCTTGGGTGATACATGGTAACAAACATGGTAATTATTATACTGTGTAATTACGGTCGATTATTAGGCAAGAATTTTGATGGTTTTTAACAATTAATTTTATTTAACAAACCAATTACACAAGTGTGTAATTGTGATACTGATTACACACACACACACACACACATCGCGACGGATTTATTTAAAAAGCGCGACGTATGAATCTGACAAAGTAACATGTTGATCTAGCACACATAAAAGATTAATTAATAAAGACACCGTTCAAGTATAAATATTACATTATAAGTAACTCTTTATATTTAAAATCAACATGTCGATTTGGTTGCGCTCGATTGTCGCATAAAGCATTTTTGCCAAAGTATCCATGATTCGTGATACTCGAGCCATTTATTTTGAAAACGCATCCCCGGTATTCAAGCGTCAACCGTGCGAATCTCAAAGTCTAAATACATTGCGCTTTTGCAAAATATGCGGCTTAAATAAACGGATTATATACATCCAAAGCGGCCTTTTAGAGATTCCAACGCGTTTCAAAAGCAAAATCCGCAACACGCAGTTAAATGCGGCGAAAGAGTCTCTGTCTCTCTGTCTCTCTCTCTCTCTCTCTCTCTCTCTCTCTCCTCTCTCTCTCTCTCTCTCTCTCTCTCTCTCTCTCTCTCTCTCTCTCTCTCTCTCTTCATATACAGAGATGGAATTCGATTTACTACAGTCATCGTAGAACGGCTCAATGCGCAGCGCTTTTATAATTGTTATTATAAAATCAAAACGTGAGTAAACGGTCGCAAACAGCCGGCGCACGCTCTGATAACTTTGCGATTCGCGTTTTCCAATAGGTTAGGTCAGGGACTAGGTAGTATAAAGCGGCAACACAACCTTCCAAATTGCCATAGGTGCGTTAGCTAGATTTTGCGTCCGTTCGTTCGACGTGAAACATCGTCGAAATTCCAGGCTGTTAATTATCGCTTCTCGAGAATCAATCAATTCGGAACAGATTGCTTTGATGTTTGCTCTCGACAGAAATTGCGCGCAATTCTTTGCACCCATTGCCAGCTTGTACGAATATCATTCTTGCGAGAATGGATTTAACTCACCAAGTATATGTGCCAAGTGCCTTTCAATCCTATAAACAACACGTGAGTTTTACGTATACAGTACAACTTATAGCACACAGTAACGTGTATTATGTCTAACAATTCGTTTTTTAAGAATATCTCATTAGCGCAAGGGAAAGCAAAGAAAAATTGATAAGCTCGAACGTTAAGTTTTATTAATCTCTGCTTTGGTTTACAAATAGCTTGCGCTTCTCGTGATACTAGGAGTATCTGTTAGAAGTATTTTTATTGGCCTATTTCTTTGTATGATTCTAATTGGTTAATACTGCTACTAGTAAGATAATGTCCCTAGTCTATATTGCACCCTATGCACTCTGTGCACTCCTTCTGGATGATATACACGTCTTAGTTTTTATATAGTTTCAGTTCGTTTCCGCCTTGCCTTGCCGCAAGCCGCCTGTATCTGCGTTCCTTAAATATATTCGTTATACCAGTAAATTTGTGTAATTTACTCATAGGTTATGGGCCCAGGGCTTGCCCTACTGCGTGTACGTGGCATAGTGCTCTGAAGTCGTGCTTCGCGTAAAGAATTAGTTTCTTTGACTGTTTTCGCAACCTAAACGACGTGAAGCGCGGGAACGCGGAAAGACAGAAAAATGGCCGACAGAATCGACGTGGCATCGATGAATAAATTCGATGGCAGGAATTATCAACAGTGGAGATTCAAATGATCTGTGCATTAAAGGCGAAAGGTGTCTACGGTATCACATCGGAACGGAAACCTTGCCAGATGCAGCAAACGCAGCGGCTCAAGCGATATGGTATAAAAGCGACGCGATCGCAATGTTTACGTTAACGGCGGCAATGGAAACAACTCAGATTACATTGGTCGAGAGCTGTACATCATCGAAGGAAATTCTTGATAAATTGGACTCAGTGTACCAACAAAAATCGGAATTCAACAAAATGATTATTCTCGATCGTTTTCATCAAGTGAAGATGAACTCAGACGAAACCGTGGCGCAGTACGTAGCTAGAGTGGAAAACATGGGTCGTCGGGTGAGAGAGACAGGAGAGACACTAAGCGACGCAGCCATCATTACAAAAATTCTTGGTACGTTGCCCATGAAGTATAGAAACTTTCGTCAAGCTTGGCTTTCAATGGACGACGCAAGACAGACGTTGCCAAATCTCACGGCGAGACTGCTAGATGAAGAAGCCAACCTAACCTCTACGGAAGAACAAGAAAATGCGTTTCTCGTCTCTTCAAGTAAACAGAAGACCACTCAATCCACAAATAAAAGCGAGGATAAATCGAATAAGAAGAGATTTGATAAGAGTAAGTGATATGTTATAATTGTCGTAAAAAGGGACATTTTGCTCGACATTGCCGTAGCGCGAAGAAGACCACCACTGAAGATCAAAAATCACAGCAAGAGAATAGTTCGGCGTTCAATGTCGAATATCAAAGCGTTTCATACGGAGCATCTGAATCAGAAGAGAACAAGTGGATTATAGATAGTGGAGCGTCTGCCCACATGACTTATCGACGAGAATTCTTCTCAGAATTTGAAGAAACAAATAAAAATAATGTTGCACTTCCTAATAAACAAGAATTAGAAATAAAAGGTATCGGTACTATTAAAATAGAGAAACTCATCGATGGAAGATGGTACGAGTCAACTATAACGAATGTTTTGTACGTTCCGGAATTACGAAGAAATCTATTATCTGAGGGAGTACTAACCAAGAAAGGCATGAAGATACTAAAAGAAGAGAACTCAGCTAAGTCTTCGATCGAGAAAGACTTGTCGCGTGTGCGGTCCGTGAATCGAATAACCTCTACACAATGATGTTTCGAACAATACTTGCTCCGGAAGCAAATGTAGTTTCGCGCGGGGATTTAAGACTATGGCATGAACGTCTTGGACATGTCAACGTAAAATACTTGCGTGAGATGATCGAAAAGGATCTCATTAAAGGTGTAAAAATAACGGACATGAAAGACTTTTTTTGTGAAGGATGTCAATACGGGAAGCAACACAAATTGCCTTTTTCTTCAAGTAAACAGAGAAAAACTGTACCAGGTGAACGTATATATTGTGACTTATGTGGTCCGATGGAAACGGCATCTATCAGTGGAGCGAAATACTACATTTTATTCAAAGATGATGCCTCAGCCTTTTGTACTGTAATGTTTATTAAACATAAATCTGACAGTCTCGAATGTTTTAAGAAATACCGTCAACTTATCTAAAAATAAATTCGGTAGATCAATAAAAGTTTTTCACACAGACAATGGTACCGAATTTTGTAATTTCGAGTTTCAGGATTATCTTTCGAGACAGGGTATTCAGCACGAGACGACAGCGCCATACACTCCCGAGCAAAACGCCAGAGTGGAACGGGAAAATAGAACGGTCGTTGAGAGTGCTCGGTCCATGCTATATACGAGGGACTTACCAAAGAATTTATGGGCCGAAGCAGTTAATACTGCTGTATACGTATTAAACAGAACTCCTACGACACAGACTCCCAACTCAACACCCTTCGAGACATGGTACGGTAAGAAACCATCATTAGATCACATCAGACTGTTCGGCAGCGAAGCGTACGTATTTGTTCCAAAACAAAGTCGCACCAAATTGGAACCTAAAGGAAGAAAAGTGATTTTAGTTGGATATGATAAAGATTCAACAAATTACAGATTATTCGATCCAATAAGTAAAAAAATTACGATTTCAAGAAACGTAACTTTTAATGAGGCGACTGAGGTGAAACTTCCGAGAAGAAACACAGTTTTGGTTCATCTAGAAGATTACAGAGATGAGAATATTCAACCGCTGGAAGAAAATAAAGACGTAAATGCTCAAGAAGACAAGCAGCAACCTGTAGAAAAACCAGGACAATCACAGGATAAAGTGCAACTGGAAGATAAAAAACGAGTATTACGACCTAGAGAAACTTTACATCCTCCAAATCGCTATGAAGCTAATTTTGTAGAAGCTGATATACCGATGACTTTTAATGAAGCTGTGTGCAGTCCAGATTCGAAAAAATGGATGGCAGCAATTGCAGAAGAACTAGAAGCCTTGAAACAAAATGATACGTGGGAGCTAGTTCCTTTACCTCCTGACAAAAGATGCATCACTTCGAAATGGGTATTTAAGGTAAAAAGGCATCCAAATGGTCAAATTCAACGTTACAAAGCAAGACTCGTGGCAAGAGGTTTTGATCAAATTGAAGGAGTTGATTATACGGAAACCTTTGCACCAACAACGAGGTATGATACAATTCGAGTCTTACTTGCTTTATCTGTGTCTAAAGATCTCAAGATATTACAGTTTGATGTTAAAACTGCATTTCTTCATGGTGAACTGGATGAAGAAGTTTATATGGAGGTCCCTGAAGGAGTGATGGAGTCGACGAATTTAGCTTGCAGATTGAAGAAAGCCTTATATGGGCTGAAACAAGCATCTCGATGCTGGTATCTCAAACTTAATGATTTTCTCAAGAATCATGGTTTTCGTCAATGTCAGGCTGATAAATGCATTTATATTGGAATATTCGAAGGTCGTATAGTATTGATCGGTGTCTATGTGGATGATGGTATTGTCCTTGCAGAGGATGAGGAAACAGCAATGAAGATAATCAGCGCATTAGAACAAACTTTTCAAGTTACAGTAGGCGAACCAGAGTATTTTCTTGGAATGGAAATAAAGCAAGACAAGAAACTGGGTCGATATTTCTTCATGGAACTGGATACATTGATCGATTAATCAAGAAATTCAACATGGAAGACGCAAAAACAAGAGTGTGCCAGCTGATCCGCACGTGATATTAACTTGTAATCCGGAAACAGAAGAAGATGATCTCGAAGATAAAGTACCCTACAGAGAGGCGATTGGATCGCTTATGTTCGCAGCTTTAACTACAAGACCGGATATCATGTTTGCGACGAATCTCCTTAGTCGTTTTCAAACTAATTACAATGGAAGTCACTGGAAAGCCTTAAAATGCATTATAAGGTATCTGAAGGAAACACGTGATTTTGGGATCTTATACAGTAAGGACAACAAAGATGAAAAATTAGTCGGATACTCTGATGCTGACTATGCCAACGACAGAGAGACCAGACGTTCAACAACAGGATATGTTTTCCTAATGTGTGGAGGCCCAGTCACCTGGGCATGTCAACGACAGAAGTCCGTATCCTTATCCACAACGGAGGCGGAGTATATGGCAGCATCAAATGCCACCAGAGAAGCAGTATGGTTTAAAACAACTATTACTAGAAATTGGAGAAGGACAGACCAACGCGACTACACTGTACATTGACAATCAAAGTACTATTAAATTAATACAGAATCCAGTTTTTCATAAAAGGTCTAAACACATAGACGTTGCTTATCATTTTATAAGAGAGAAGTACGAGAGTAACGTGATAGATGTTAAATATATTCCAACGACAGAGCAATTAGCAGACATATTTACAAAGGCTTTGCCTAAGATTGTTTTTCAGAATATTCGCTCTCTTCTTAACATAAGAAACAAATAAGCGTATAAAGTTATTAGTATTAATATTTTTTATGTGTCATTTGAAGTCTAATATTTGCGTTTTTATTCATAAAAGATTTGCGTTTTAGTATGTAATCTCTATTAGTTTTAAGAGATCTCATGTGATAGTTAGCAGATATTTTTGGGTTATTTTTTTTAAAAATAGGCATCAAAATAGTGGGAGTGTTAGAAGTATTTTTATTGGCCTATTTCTTTGTATGATTCTAATTGGTAATACTGCTACTAGTAAGATAATGTCCCTAGTCTATACTGCACCCTATGCACTCTGTGCACTCCTTCTGATGATATACACGTCTTAGTTTTTATATAGTTTCAGTTCGTTTCCGCCTTGCCTTGCCGCAAGCCGCCTGTATCTGCGTTCCTTAAATATATTCGTTATACCAGTAAATTTGTGTAATTTACTCAATAACGTCGCAGTCCCGAACCGAGTCAAACCTACGTCGGGAAGAATCCGCCGCAGGTCACCTCAGGTATCGAAGCCCAAAATCACAAGTCATAAATATATCAAATATATTGAATCCCAGAACAAAAAATCCCTTGCCACTCCTCTTCGTAGAATTACAACAAAAGGAAAACAACAAAGATATCTACAAAGTCAAAAAACTTTTAAATACAATCGTTACCTTTGAACAGCCGTATAAAAAAAGAGATATTGCTCAATGTACAAGATGTCAAGCCTACGTTGATTGTACTTTTTACATTTTTGGAGTAGATTTTTTTCAAAACGGGACGGTGAAAAATTCCCAAAAAATTCACATAATTATATTTTGCATTCCAGAACAACATATTAAAATTTCATGAAACTGGCTGCATATTTTTGTAGTGACGGAACCTCCTTAAATTTTCTTTGAAATTGACCGTGGAATGTGTCTCTCTCTCGACAATTGAAAGCATGTGGTACAGAAACATCCAAAAAGGAAGCCAAGCATAATGCGGCAGAGAACATGCTATTACTGCTCGACACAAATCATGAAGCTCCACTGCCAATAGATAATTTATCGTCATCTTCAGTTGCAAATATAACACAAAGTCCTAAAAAAGTCTACGAGATAGTCTCGTTCGTTATCGGAATTAACCAGACAAATCGCTCCACCAACTAAGAACGGCCATGCACTACCACCCACCGAATCAAGAAAGAGCTATCAATCTGTCAATCCTTCCGGTGTCTGATCGTAATCCCTAGTCCCTATCCGCGCCCCCCACAAACCCCCACAGAAGCTACAGTCTATTCGTTGTGGAAACTTACCAGAAAGATCAAAAAAGAACTCCCCAAAAAACAATTCCACCCATAAAACGAAAGATACACCCTCGAGGCATATTCTCTCGAGAATCTTTCGCTTGGACTCTGTTTACCAGCATCATGCACAATAAATAATCTCAGCTTTATTCTGAAACAAATATTTCGTGACAGAGTTATCTACGATGATCTCTACTCCGCAGACTTTCAGCTAATCCAGGTGAAAGATCTAAATGACGATAACAAAAGGCTAACCAATGGTAATGTATTACGTTTCATCTGGTACGTCTCCAGAAATGTATAAATTGCAATTACTTGACAATACAAGCACAACAATAATATTATATGACAAAAAAGATTAATAATATTATAAGTAATTTTAATTTTAATCCTCCGAAAGAATATAAAAAGCATCAACCAAGAAATATTCTATTTGCAGTATTGGCTTAGGGTTGAGAGAGAAACAACCTGTAATATTCCTCTCAAAACATACGAGGATATAGATAAGGCAGTTGACAAACTTACTAATACGATTCAAAATGCACCCTGAGATTCGACTCCTATTAGCCAAGATTCTAAAAGAGTAATATATAAGTTGCTCAACAGCCATAAAGGATAAATTAGCTGAGAAAAGAAGAATCAGAAAAGAATGGCAAAAAACCAGGTCAACACATTGCAAGACGAAATTAAACAAGGTGATAAAACAACTAAAAGAACTTATAAAGAACGAACAGGACAAATTAAACGAAGAGTTTTTTTATCAATCTAACCCCCACAGAAGCTACAGACTATTCGTTGGGGAAACTTACCAGAAAGATCAAAAGAACTCCCCAAAAAACAATTCCACCCATAGAACAAGAAAACGGCGAATGGGCAAGAACCAATAAGGACAAAACTAGAGTATTTGCAGACCATCTGAAAAAAGTCTTCGAACCAGTTGCAAGCGCGTCTCCTGAATAGCGAGAAAGAGAAGAAATAATTATGAAATACCTAGCAACGCCATCGCAAGCAGAAATGCCCTTGCAAAAAATAAAAGCTGAGGAAGTCAAAAAAACAATAAATGATTTACAAGCTAACAAGGCTCCTGGATATGAACTAATAACCGGGAAAATATTAAAAGAACTTCCTCCAAAAGCGATGAGATTTATAACAATAGTATTTAATGCTATACGCCTCAGTTATTTCCTAGCGCCATGGAAAGTAGCCCAAATAATACTAATCCCAAAACCAAAGAAAGAACCAGAAGAACCATCATCCTATAGACCAATAAGCTTACTGCCAATCCTGTCGAAAGTCTTTGAAAAGCTATTACTCAAAAGAATTATAGAGGCAATCTCGGACCGGAGCATCCAGCCCGGCGCAAGCGCACTTGGAAGATAGTGCGGCAGCACATGCCCCTGCTTAAGATCAGGCCTGGAAAAAAATTATTCATAAAAAAAGAATGAGAAGTAACCCAGATTCTCCTACATTCATCAAAAGACAAACCAGCATCAAAGACTACTGGCTAAGTAAACCTTTAAACACTAGAAACTCGTATAGCAAACTAGAAGATGTAGATATGCGTGAGACTAATGCAGAAAATCATAGCAGCTCCTCAGTAAAGGCGGTAACAGAAATCGAAATTAAATCACCACCAATTTTTATTGATGGAGTGGAAGATATTGCACCATTAAAACAAGTACTGGGTAAAATAGCAGAAAGCCAATATGTAATGAAAATTCTAAAAAATAACCAAGTCAAAATACAACTCCTTTCAACAGTTAAATATCATCCTATTGTGGAAGCTCTAAAGCAAAAAGGAACCTAAGGATTTACCAATGCAAAACCGATGAAAAATTTAAAGTGCTGTTAAAAAATATGCACCCATCAGCTTGTGTCAATGATATTAAAACATATATCGAAGCCCAAAATCACAAAGTCATAAATATATCAAATATATTGAATCCCAGAACAAAGAATCCCTTGCCACTCCTCTTCGTAGAATTACAACAAAAGGAAAACAACAAAGATATCTACAAAGTCAAAAAACTTTTAAATACAATCGTTACCGGCTTTCAACTACTGGCTTAAAATATCACACAATAAACTACAGCAGATTGACGAAATAATAAGCATTGTCTACAACGTGTGCCTCCTGTAAGTTACATTTTATTGTAAAGCATCATCGACTTTTATGTGTGTTGTTAATTTTATAAATTTGAACGCATGTAGATAATATAATAGTTACATTTGCTTTCTGCATATTGTATTTATTTTTGTTAAAATCAAGTGCGCACGACAAAAAGTAGGACATAATATTTTACAAAAAGAATTAAACTTTATTCTGTTATTTGTACTACAGTTTCTCTTTTTCCAATTATTAATAATATATATGTTTTGACACAATAATTTATACTGAAATTTTATAAATTTTCTTTAAATTGCTCTCCATTCCTTTCTTCGATTATTGAATTGTTCTACTGTTACAATCTACTATTATATTTCGTAAATAAATACAATTCAAGGAAAGTACAATTTCGACCTATATTGTAATTAATGAGACCAATAAGTACATATTTTTATAGAATTATAAAATTCTTTTAATAGATACGATGATATTCAAGATAATTCCATTTTGCGAGATGGCATTCCCGTTACTCATTCCGTTTATGGGCTTTCCGGCATAATAAGCGCCAGCAATTATGTACAACTTATTGCTTTTGAAAAAGCTGTTGACTTACATCCCGCAGTAAGTATTACAGTTGTAATGAGAATTCTAAAAAATAACCAAGTCAGAATACAACTCCTTTCAACAGTTAAATATCATCCTATTGTGGAAGCTCTAAAGCAAAAAGGAACCCAAGGATTTACCAATGCAAAACCGACGAAAAATTTAAAGTGCTGTTAAGAAATATGCACCCATCAGCCTGTGTCAATGATATTAAAACAGATATCGAAGCCCAAAATCACAAAGTCATAAATATATCAAATATATTGAATCCCAGAACAAAAAGAATCCCTTGCCACTCTTCTTCGTAGAATTACAACAAAAGGAAAACAACAAAGATATCTACAAAGTCAAAAAACTTTTAAATACAATCGTTACCTTTGAACAGCCGTATAAAAAAAGAGATATTGCTCAATGTACAAGATGTCAAGCCTACGGTCATACAAAAAGTATTGTTTCAGGGGCCCAAAATGCGTAAAATGCGCCGAAAAACATCTTACCACAGACTGCCCTATAAAACAAAAATTCAAAGAAGTTAAGGAGGTTCGGTTGCTTCATCGGGGGGAGTAGTGGGACGCGGGAATTCTGGCAACAGCGCACTAGCGTTTAAAGTAGTGGGAATGAAGGGGATTGCTCTGATTGGTCGCCGTGTGTATAGTGCGTGAAGCTGCTCACGATCGTGGCAGTCTAGCAGACGAAAAATCAAGCAATTTATGCTTTAATAATTAATTTTTCTACGAAATGTGCGGTAATCTTCTCCTTTTTTTCACTCATTTATTTGTAAATTATTAAGTTACATATGCATATTTTTTTTTCCTTATCATTTGCATTTTTTCTTGCACTTGTTTCATTCTGAAGGTGTGCAATATGTCATTTCCCATAAGAACCTATGTTAAAAATACAGCCAATGTAAAAAGTACAATTTTTGGAGATTTTTTTCAAAACGGGACAGTGAAAAATTCCCAAAAAATTCACATTATTCTATTTTGCATTCCAAAACAACATATTAAAATTTCATGAAACTGGCTGTATATTTTTGTAGTGACGAAACCTCCTTAAATTTTCTTTGAAATTGCTCTCAGAAAATTGTTAATGTTAGTTATATCTTTCAACTAAAGACGAAAATATTTAGACCACATATTGTTTCTGTTGCGGCCTCAATTAAGAAATAGTACTTATGATTAAGAAATAAAGTATTATAACAATGTATTAAACGCCCAGTCAGCAAAATTGACGAGTTGCGCGACCGACCTACATCCTACCAACCAACTCAGCAGAAACGCAGGACGAACGAGGGAATAAAAGAGAACGAGAAGAAGAAGCCAGGACAGATTGGAGTTAGAGGCAGTGACGGGCATTTCGCGCAATTAACCAAACTAAAGTTATTAAAGTATCATTTTATTCAAATCAAAGAGTGTCGTTAATTCCATCTCGCCTCCCCGTGGATTGAACGAACCCCGGTGTCCCAATAAGGGGCACAACATTTCTATATAAGTAATTGTCTACAGTTGTACTTTATGACCATGTTGGAACATTTCCATAAACACAAGGATGTCTTTTAAGTACCACATGACGAGTCAATTCTGACGATTAGCTATTGCTCTCTAATTTAATGATTATTATTTATTTATTGTATTACACAACGCTACGTTCCTAATTTTTAGACTGCACTTGAGAAGGGCTCAAACCTCGAGCCGAAACGTAGTGCACATTATTTATATTTTTGCCAGTTTGTCGAGAATAAAGGAAAGATTTTGGTTTTTTAATACTGGCGGAAGAAGTTATTTTTTTTATATATTACATAATGTCATTATCCATTGATTACTAAGAACCCCACTGCAGGAAGGAACGAATCCCGGATCTTCCGGATTGTCTCCCGACAACGATCATTTCGGCAGTGAAACAACAACGACAATCACCGTTCTTCATAAATGCAAATTATGCAATTTTTCAATATAATTCGCGGGAGGAAATATTCTTCCATTATTAGGAGAGATACATCTTTTTCTCTCGTAATGAAGATAATATATATCCATTATCAAGATATATCTGTCTTGTTAAAAAAATTAATACAAACATAGAATAATTCTCAAGAAAAAGTGGCTACAAAAGAATATATTTAATAACTGATTTTCCGGCCAGATTTACAATGCCGGAGATGGTTTTTATAAACAGAAAATAAAAGTTAAAAAATAAAGTATAGGGTTTGTAATCGTATTCTTTGACGAAGACAAAATATAAATTTTTCATTTTTTTTAAATATCTTTTTTTCTTTTAAACTTTTTTTTTCTTTTTTCTTTTTTCTACACTTTCCATCTTTCTTTATTTTAAAAATAATTATTATATCCATGTTTACTTTATTACTGCCTTTTCGTCAGTCAAATGGAATTATCATTGGTAGCGTTAATGGGAGAATATTTATTGAAAAGGATAAGATCTTTCTTATAACATATTAAATCTCGCGACTCGATTTTTATAGCTGTCATCGCCGAGTCATGCCGAAACCACTGCTTTCGGGAATCCGAGTCAAATTGATAAATTAAAATCTGAGATTAATTCTGGTTCTGCAACGGGGACCTCTAATTTTCAACGGAAATATTACCAAATCGACGAGAAACAATTCCCCTCGATAAGGATAAAATCATATATACATATATCATTACCCATTGAATACTAAGAACCCCACTGCAGGAAGGAACGAATCCCGGATCTTTCGGATTGTCTCTCGACAGCGGTCATTTCGACAGTGAAACAACGACAATCACCATTCTTCATGAATGCAAATTACGCAATGTTCCAATATATATTCGCGAGAAGAAATATTCTTCCATTATTAGGAGAGATACATCTTTTTCTCCCGTAATGAAGATATATATCCATTATTAAGATATATATCTATCTTGCTAAAAAATAAATACAAACACGGATAATTCTTAAGAAAAAGTAACTACAAAAAATATATTTAATAAAACGATTTAATAATTGAGGATTTCCATACAAGAGAAATATAAATCGACTTACATCTCTATTTTCTTTTGTTGCAAAAAAGAAGATCAGTAAACCTTAAAGTTAATACCTTATAAATTTGATTGGCAGCGAAAAGTGCGTTAAAAAAGCTCGCCAAAAGCGTTTTTCAATTTTTGTAGCTTGACTCTCAGTTTCTTTGAGCAGTGCCTTTGAGCGGACCTTAGTGCCTTTAAGCAGTGAACAAACATCAGCAAGATAGCGGCCGCCATAAATGACGACGATTATGATTCTCCATATGATTATGAAACAGTACATAATCAAGATTAAGATCTCACGGAACATGCTATTGATAATAGCAAATGGTGCCGAGATCATTATGGATTTGGAGAAACTTCTACTTAAAGTAGTTCGGCGCGACAAGCGCACGAAGATCTCCAAGGCTGTGCAGTTGAAATATTCCTCCAACAGCATTCAAGTATGGGAGGATTACAATGGTCTACTGCTTAAAGCATATCCTCTGAATGCTAAAAAGCTAATTCAGAGTTGGGGCACTGTAAACTGGGGCCAAATGCAATATCAAAAAAGAAACAGAAAGATGTAAGAAATGTCTTACATTCTTGCGATACGTCTCCAAAAAAAAGAAAAACGCTTTTTTACATGGGCTTGACGGAAGAAACCCATGAAGATGTTGATACAAGCGCCAATGACAACACTGATCTTGATATTTAAATAATATTTATATTGTAATTGCTTTTTGTAATAAATTTTTTATTTTAAAGTGACATAAATAATATGATTTGTTTCTATTTTTTTTCCCCCAAAACTACTGTTGCTATAGGATCCCAGGTAGCAAGCACTCGTCATTTTGACGTCAAATGACGTCAAAAGACGTCAAAATGACAGACTTTTGACGTCAATTGACGTCAAAATGACGAGTCTTGCTACCTGGGATGTAAGTATCATTAAATAAAATCTTTTTTTTTACACTTTTTGCAATATATTAAAATAGTTTTATTTATTGCAAAAATTTATAAGTTTTAGAAAAAAAACAACAAATTTTATAGCATGCTTTTATTTTAGTAATTTGACAGTTAATATTAAGAAGTTATTTTATTATCCTCAAAACGGAGTTTTCTTGATTTACATCCCTCTTGCATGAAAGCTCTCAATTGATTCTAAACTAACAGGATTTACAAGTGATGGTTTTTTATCAAAAACCAAAAGTTAAAAAATAAAATATACCCGTTTGTAACCACATTCTTTATTAAAGATAAACGTATTTTTTAATTTTTTTTTAATATCTTTACTTTTTTCTTTTAAACTTTCTATTTTCCGTTTTTCTTTATTTAAAAAAAAATTATTATTTATTATATCCATGTTTACTTTACTATTACGGTCTTTTCATCAATGAGATAAAACTACTATTGATAGCATCAATGGGAGAATATTTATCGAAAAGAATATGATCTATTCTTATAAAAGAAAAGTACATATGAAATCTCGTGATTCGACTTTTATAGCTGTCGTCGCCGAATCATGCCGAAACCACTGCTTTCAAGAATCCGGGTTTAAATTCAATAAAACCTGGGATTAATTCTGGCTCTGCAACGGGGACCTCTAATTTTCAACGGGAATATATATATATATATTATACCAGTTTTGTTGTGCCGCACGAGGATCAGGTCGGTCGTAACGGCACTGGGATCCGTCAATCCGCGAGGAAAGGACAACACTCCAAATTTCTTTTTAATACTTTTTAATAAAGACACTTTAATGGATACACTTGTCTTGGTTACTTCGAATACCCTGACTTGCGGGTAGGTCGCGAGTAATACACGGACTCGCCAGCCCGAGCAACCGAGCAACCAAGCAGCCAAGCAGCACAGCAGACAACGACCGAGAAAGCTGACACCATGCGAAGCGCTGCGTTAATGTAAGTCCGATCCAATTTGAAATTGCGAGCGCCGAAAATAAAATTCGCGAGCGACGGAAAAGATTGCGAGCGACATTTGCGAGTGCCGAAAATAAAATCGCGAGCGCCGATAAATGTCGGACGGCAAACTGTACCGATATCGGATATATGCCCGCGGACATGGACCAATAAATCAAAATCAAAGATAAGCGAAAGTTCGCAAAGTACAAACTCTTCTTTAAGCCTGAGACAACCCGCATCTGAAAAGATGATCACAAAAGCGGGTACAAGGGGGTTTTCCCCTGGCTACCGCATCTGGGTGATACCCAACACTACTGTGATGGTTCAACTCCTGAAAAAGACAAGAGGAAAGGGCATAGCCATAGTCTTGAACAATAGAGAAAATATCCAACCTGGTACTCAGACATTTGAAGCAGGAAGTGGGAAATTTTCTCGTTCAGCATGTATATACATGCTTCAAGGGGTATTTAAATTTGGCGAGGACAGCTATGATAACAACTTTATTGCTATAGGAGGTAGGGTTGCTCTTAGAGGATTTGTAGATGCCGCTAATTCTGCAGAGAATATAGAGGGATTAGTTGGTCAAGAGGAAACCAAAGGACTGGTGCCTGATATCACCCCCACCACCATGTTGTCTACAATATCAACCCCTGCTCCATATGCTTACAATGCCACAGAGCTGGACCTATTCTCCCTTTTGAATTGTGCCACAGAAACAAGAGAGACTAAAGTCATATCCACATGTTTGTTCTTGTATCCGTACATTAAAAGAATGATTGAACCATATGTCACCATCCTGGACTATCATGAACCAGACATCCCAGGTAGCAAGGTGACGTTAATATGACGTCAATAATTCGTCATTTTTTGGGTACGACGTCATTTTACCAACTTAAGACGTATAAATGTCGTGACTTTTTTGACGAAATAATAACTAATCGTAGAATGACCTTATTATAACGTACCATTGACGTCATTTGTATAACCATAAAAACACTTCGACAATTTAACCAAACTATAACGTCCAAGTAACGTTAGATTAGTGCCCATTTAATGACGTTAGTTATTTATCCATTGTACGACGTATCTGAGACGTCAGAATTTCGACCAATAAAAGACGTTAGTTAAATCACTTTAATACGACGTTCCTGGTTCGTCAGATTGTAGACCAATAAATGATGTTAGTTAACTGACGTTAATACGACGTACCTGAGACGTCAGACTTTAGACTAATAAAAGATGTTAGTTAACTGACGTGAATACGACGTACCTGAGACGTCAGACTTTAGACTAATCAAAGATGTTAGTTAACTGACGTTAACACGACGTACCTGAGACGTCAGAATTTCGACCAATAAAAGACGTTAGTTAAATCGCTTTAATACGACGTTCCTGGTTCGTCAGACTTTAGACTAATAAAAAATGTTAGTTAACTGACTTTAACACGACGTACCTGAGACGTCAGACTTTAGACTAATAAAAGACGTTAGTTGACTGACTTTAACACGACGTATCTGGTTCGTCAGTTTGTAGACCAGTATCCAACCCAAGGAGCAAAGTGACGTCAGAAGACGACATCGACATAATGACGTCTATTTTTAGTCATTTTTGGTCTATGACGTCGGCGACTAATAATGGACGTTTATAAGACAATGATAACTATTTCATGCAGTGTTATAGCTATCAAGAAGATATCATTACAAGATTTTTGAACACTTTAAAGATGTACTTGTTATAGACAAGTACAGTTACTAAGGAAGCATCAGGGTCAGAAGATCGTCACTGTTCACTGGATCATCGAAGTCAAGCAACACGGGCGCGGTACTGTACTAGGATGGGTGACCGCCTTGAGAAAGCGGGGCTATATGCACATGATACGTAAAGAAACAGTTAAAAAAGCGTTTTTTTTTCATAGATAAAGAAAAAAAAACGTTTTTTTATAAACGTTTATCAAGTGGACATTTTAACATTTTAATTTCATAAAAAATAATGTAGATTAAAAAGTTGTCGTCTATTTGACATTTTATGGTCAGTCTTGTGATGCCATTCCAAGATGACGTCCAAATGTTCAAAATCTGACGTACTTTTATTTCGTCCCGTCGACGTCATTAATTACGTATTAGTGACGTCAATATATGACGTCACGGAGATGAGACAAAAGTACGTCATTTTTACGGCACTTTGACGTCATTTCATAACGTCGCAATCGTCAGAACATGACCAAAAAATGACGTTAAATAGACGTCACCTTGCTACCTGGGCAGGTATGTCGTGTTAAAGTCAGTTAACTAACATTTTTTATTAGTCTAAAGTCTGACGTCTCAGGTACGTCGTGTTAACGTCAGTTAATTAACATCTTTTATTAGTCTAAAGTCTGACGTCTCAGGTACGTCGTATTAACGTCAGTTAACTAACATCATTTATTGGTCTATAATATGACGAACCAGGAACGTCGTATTAAAGCGATTTAACTAACGTCTTTTATTGGTCGAAATTCTGACGTCTCAGATACGTCGTACAATGGATAAATAACTAACGTCATTAAATGGGCACTAATCTAACGTTACTTGGACGTTATAGTTTGGTTAAATTGTCGAAGTGTTTTTATGGTTATACAAATGACGTCAATGGTACGTTATAATGAGGTCATTCTACGATTAGTTATTATTTCGTCAAAAAAGTCACGACATTTATACGTCTTAAGTTGGTAAAATGACGTCGTACCCAAAAAATGACGAATTATTGACGTCATATTAACGTCACCTTGCTACCTGGGATGTGTGCAGGCTCTGCGCGGTTTCTGCTGCTAATCTGCTCACATTGCCTGTCAGCAGGCTCTGTCGCATTTCTGGCTACAGTTTGACAACATCGTCTGATAGAGCAGTTTCCGCGTGCAATTTGTTGCCTTCCTGATACCAAAAATTTAATGCAGACTCTGCTTGGAATCTGCTCCCTTACGGAAAGAAACTACAGCGGATTACAGAAAATTATATTACAGGAACTACATAAAAGTATTACACAAAATTACAGACTGAAGTATTGTAATATACTGTAATATTTTCGTACTATACGCTCGGATTACAGGAAAATATTACAGGATTACAGGACTACAAGATTGCAGTCCTCTTAATACTAGAGGACACTGATTTGCGATATTCACCCGGCATAAAAAAAATTATTTTTTTCTTAGTTTTATTACTTTTTTATAACTAAATTTGTTTCTTAAGATGCAGTCTATGATTATAAATATGTTCTTGTATTTGAAAAACACACTTACCTTGGTGGGATTCGAACTCGGGACCTCGGGACCTCTGGATCGTGAGCCAACTGCCTTACGTGGTAGACTACTTCTTAATTTGATGTAAGTGTTATATAGTCTACATATGTCATAACCAGCACAAATATATAATTTTTCAAAAATCATCTTAAGAAATAAATTCAGTTTAAAAAGAGTAATAAAATTTTAAATTGGATATATGATATAATATTTCTTAAAGTCGAGTGAATGTCAGAAACCAGTGCCGGCTCATTATGAAATTACTTATAAAATATGAAATTAAAAAATAATAAAATGTGGTTAAAAAGTGATACATTAAATCTAATAAATTTCAAACAATATTTATAAAAATAATTTATATATATACAGCTGCATTGAAGTAAAAGTATACTATATATGGAGGTGGAGGGGTAAAAACCACAGTGGTGTAACTCAAATTTTTAAAAATATTTCCTCGTGTGCATAGATGCAATCTGTACAATATATAAATTGCATCTATGCACACGAGAAAATATTTTTAAAAATTTGACTTACACCACTGTGGTTTTTACCCCTCCATATATGATAAGACTCGCTATTTCAAATTTTATGGATTACTGGTAGCATTACGTTTAATACACATGTGTAGTAGTGTATTACACATTTTGTAGATTACATGTGTAGTCTACTACACAAGTCACTTACCACACGTGTAGTATATTACACATATAATGGATTACACGTGTAGTCTACTACACAAGTCACTTACCACACGTGTAGTATATTACATAGTGGATTACACGTGTAGTGGATGTCACCCTTCATGATTAGACGTGTATTCCATATTACAGGGATTTCACGCACTAAGTAATTACAGCGTGTAATAACTACAGATTATTGTGTTCCTTTCTGTGATAACTACAGGTGGTCCTGTAGTAACTACACAAGTGTAATATTTACTGGCTGTAGTTTCTTTCCGTAAGGGCTGCTCAGGTTTGGCTATCTGGGTAGCGCCAAATTAGTCACATTAATATATCTGGCTATATATGACTGCATATATAGTTGTATATAATGCTATATCTAGTTACATGTAGGGTGCACTACTCATATATCATTTTATCTGGCTTCACATACATTTATATACGATTAGATATGGTGCTATATCTGGTTGTACATAGGACAAGATTAGTCACATTAATATATCCGGCTATATATGACTGCATATATAGTTGTATATAATACTATATCTAGTTATATGTCGGGTGCAGTACTCACATATCATCATATCTGGCTTCACATACATTTATATACGATTAGATATGGTGCTATATCTGGTTGTATATAGCGCCAGATTAGTCACATTAATATATCTGGCTATATATGACTGCATATATAGTTGTATATAATACTATATCTAATTATATGTAGAGTGCACTACTCACATATCATTATATCTGGCTTCACATAAAATTATATACATTTATATACAAGTAGATATGGTGCTATATCTGGTTGTATGTAAAACCACTGATTGCACATGTGGCCATGTATAATTAGATATGACCCCATATAAAAACATATATAATTATATATAATTATATATATACCAGATATAATTATATATGATTATATCCCAGGTAGCAGACAGTCGTCATAATGACGTGATTCTTACGTCATTTTATGACGCATGTTACGTCATTTATTCCTAAGGTTTAACGTAAAAATGACGTATTTTTCACGGTCCTAAGTCACATCCACAACGACGTCATTTTCTGACGTTTTATTGACGGCAAAAATAGGTCCAATGTACGACATACCGGTTTCTAGAAATGTTTTTTATGAAATTAAAATGTCTACTTGATAAACGTTTATAAAAAAATGTTCTTTTTCTTTATCTAAGATAAAAAAAAACTTTTTTAACTGTTTCGTTACATATATGCCATGTGCGTATAGCTGCTCTCTCAAGGCGGTCACCCATCCTAGTACAGTACCGCGTCCGAGTCGCTTGACTTCGATGATCCAGTGGACAGTGACGACCTCCTGATCCTGATGCTTCCTTATTAACTGTACTTGTCTATAACAGGTACATCTTTAGTGTTCAAAAATCTTATAATGATATCTTCTTGATAGTCATAACACTGCATGAAATAGTTGTTATAAAACTATAATTACACGCAACTAGATCCACTTATACCATAAATTCACCACTTCAATCATAAAGTTACGAAACACTATAAATGTAGGAATATTCCTGTGAAAAATACGTAAGTGCAAATACATGGCTTCATTCATGAGTCCGCAAAAAATAACAGGACCACTATACAGCAAAATCTGACGATGTTCTGTAGCTTTGAAAGAACGATGCTTTGTTGCATTAATCGGCTTTCTAGCAAACTCTTTTGGACAAAATTTCTTGGCAATCTCTAATCTAGCAGAAAGAGTTTTTATTGAAGTAGGTGATAGTTTTGCAGAAGAAGCATATTTTCCATCAACGATAGCTAAAAATATTTTTTCCATAACACCAATGCAAGATAAATGCATATAATCGAAAATACATTGAGTCACTAAACCTATAGAAAGACGTGCAATGCTAGATTCACCTTCAGTATGATGTTCTCCATCTAAACACATAACATATTCTTCGTTTGTTCGCAATCTATGATCAACACCACTAAACACCATAACACCTTGACGAACACTAGTTCCTACAAGCCAACATTTGGAACATGGAACTCGAGACTTATGACCCTGATGGCCTAATACAAAAGCACGTGCTACTGCATCTGCAATAAAGCAACGGAGCTCAAAAGTCAGTTTTTTCCCATTAAAAATAATCCCATTATTGTTTTTAACTTGTAGCACATCATCGACAAATGGCTTTAGAAATTCTGTAGCACTTGTAGGCTTCGAAGATCCTTTCCAAACCCCTACGATTTCTGGCTTGCTTTGAAAAATATTAGCAATTCTAATTTGTATTGGATATAACTGAATATTGCTTGCACTATCTAAAGAAGCACCATCTATGTGAAAATCAATTTCTAAATTATTAGGGATCATATTCAAAGGAGTAATTTGAAGAATAGATTTGACACCTTCTTTGAAACCTAAATGGAGATATTGTCCTCCAGCAATATCATCAATACGACATGACGTACGAGGAGTATTCAGAATCGTTCTTGGATCGCTGTGAAGGTTTGAAAAACAAGAATGAGTTCAAAGCAATTTCAAAATCTCCTTTGCTTGGACATGATTAATATTTGTTTTCAAAAAGACAGACGCAAGCTGTTCTTCGAAATTGTTTTTCTTTACAGATACCAAAGAATTTTCAATTTCTTCAGATTTATTTGCCAAATCGAAAGTATATTGAGACTCAAATTATCGTACTCTATATCATCAAAACACTCTATGTTTTGAAGTTCCTGCATAGCAGATGAACTGGTCGAATCATTTACTTCAAGAACATGCTCTTTTTCATTAGATTTTGAAGGCATTTGAGCAGTATTTATCATTTCTTTACGTGAAACGAGAACTGCACGAGTTAACTTCTGTCTATATTCAGTTGAAACATTATGAATAATTTTACGAGAGCGTATTTTCTGTAATTTATACATTTTACTGCGAATTAAAAAACACTAAATTGAAGATACAAAATTCAAGGAATATTCATTATAAAGAAAATGATAATCAAACTTGTGTGTTGAGGTTATGTGAAATTTGTACAACTGCATGCAGTGATTATTTTAAAATATATGAGATATAATACAAAAGTTATATTAGTTTTATATAATATAAGTAAAATAACTGCCCTTTTCAGTTAAAATTGGAGTAAAAAAGGAAACCTTGTTACAAAAAGCAGTATTCGAAGTCTCCTCGGATGCGAGATGCGTTGGATTGCACGTATCATTCGCACGACAACTCGTACTTGCATTGTGCTTGCAGAACGCTAATTGATAAAAATACTTACCGTGATAGCACCGTGCTAGCGCTGTCTGCTTTATCGTTTAAAACTGACACACTGACAGCATAATGTTGGCATAACGTGCTGAGCACGGCGTGCGCTGTCGTGCTAGCACGCTTGGTTATCGAGGTATTTAAAAAATATTTTGTGCTGTATGGGTATGGACAAAGTCTGCTCGGTTTTTGCTGCCAATCTGTTCTCAGGTCAAGCGCGCAGGCTCTGCTCGGTTTTTGCTGCCAATCTGCTGCCAGGTTATGTATGCAGGCTCTGCGCGGTTTCTGTTGGCAATCTGCTTACATTGCCTGTCAGCCAGGCTCTGTCGACAGAACACGAGCTTAATGCGGACACAGATGGCTATGGTTTTGGTGTGGGATTTTGATCAAATTTGCTGCCAATCTGCGCGCATTCTGCTAACATTTTGCTATTTGGGCACAAAATATTTTTTAAATATTTTTTAAATATTTTTTAGGTATAGATTAAAATAATTTACAAAAATATTTTTTAAATCTTTCTATGTCCGCCAGATTATGTCAGAAAAATATTTTCGAAAATATTTTTAAAAGATTGCAAATAAATATATACAATAATATTTGTAAAATTTTTCTATCAGAAATATTGCTTCGAAAAATAAAATATGTTTAACCCAATCAGCAATAATTGTTTCACGTTTGAAAGATTTTTTTAATATTTGAAAAATATACATTACACACAATATACTTTACATCTTACTTTAGAAAATATTATTTTGCATATCTATATCATTGCAGCAATTTTGGTTGAGCCTTGCGTTGTATTGCTGACAAAGATATGTCTCGCGGATGTTATAATTTTGCTTCGCAGGAACCCTGCTTATATTAGCCCTCAACTGAAATTTACTTACGAGTTAGTCTTACCATTATGCGCCGCTTAGTGGCGTCGTTGCAAACTATCACGGAAAGATGCGCTACCATGCATCTTTCTTAATTAAGAATCTGTTCGGTTTTTGCTGCAACTCTGTTTTCAAGTCATGCGCGCAGGCTCTGCTCGATCTTTGTTGTCAATCTGCTGCCAAGTATGTGTGCAGGCTCTGCGCGGTTTCTGCTGCTAATCTGCTCACATTGCCTGTCAGCAGGCTCTGTCGCATTTCTGGCTACAGTTTGACAACATCGTCTGATAGAGCAGTTTCCGCGTGCAATTTGTTGCCTTCCTGATACCAAAAATTTAATGCAGACTCTGCTTGGAATCTGCTGCTCAGGTTTGGCTATCTGGGTGCTGTATGGGTATGGACAAAGTCTGCTCGGTTTTTGCTGCCAATCTGTTCTCAGGTCGAGCGCGCAGGCTCTGCTCGGTTTTTGCTGCCAATCTGCTGCCAGGTTATGTATGCAGGCTCTGCGCGGTTTCTGTTGGCAATCTGCTTACATTGCCTGTCAGCCAGGCTCTGTCGACAGAACACGAGCTTGATGCGGACACAGATGGCTATGGTTTTGGTGTGGGATTTTGATCAAATTTGCTGCCAATCTGCGCGCATTCTGTTAACATTTTGCTATCTGGATACAACCAGATATAGCACCATATCTAATAGTATATAAATGTATGTGAAGCCAGATATAATGATATATGAGTAGTGCACCCTACATATAACTAGATATAGCATTATATACAACTATATATGAAGTCATATATAGCCAGATATATTAATGTGACTAATCTTGTCCTATGTACAACCAGATATAGCACTATATCTGTATAGATATAGATTCGCAAGTCATCATATATGCTGCAGATATTTAATCCTAAATTTAAAAATTTATTTGAATTGTTTTATATATATTATCCCAGCCAGAAATGATTGGTCAAATCGACGTCGATTCGACGTCGATGCGTCGATGAATGGTCGATGTCGATGACTAGTCGATATTTTTGTCATTTTCGACCTCATTATAAAGATGTTTTTATGTTAATTGCAAATTGCAAATATTGTTATAAGTGACATATAATGTACGTAACTGTGGCGGAGGTGTCATATGCAGTATAATGTCGATGACTGGTCGATGACTAGTCGATGTCGATGACTGGTCGATATTTTTGTCATTTTCGACCTTATTATAAAAATTGTTTTTATGTTAATTGAGCAATTGCTAATATTTTTATAAGATTTCTATTGTCTTTCGATTAATTCGAAAGACTTGTGACTCATCATAATTAAGGAACTATATATTGTTGTAAGTCGAAAGAGAGTCGAGCGAGAAGTATCGTATCGATATATCGAAAGTCGCAGCGAGCGACGAGCGGAAGGAGGAGAGTAGAGAATATGGCGGAAGAAGAAGCAAGGTCGCGCTTGTAACGGTGTAGTGCAATACAGGTTTGTGTTAACAATATTCCGTCTCTAATTGACTCTCCACAATATACTTATTACAAAATTCTGTGGATCATAAAGGAGGAAAACGGTCCAGTTATTGTTTACTCAGCATATATCCCTAATAATCTGCTTGTGGAAGTTTGTGGGGCTGAGAGGTCTTGTGTTTTGTGACCGAGAGACGTTCCCGGCCCTTATGCGGGCTGAAGAAGCGAGAAGATTAATATACATCAGATGTATTATTATATAATATAATCATGGCGAATAGTAATCAGAAATCCGTAAGTATCTCCTCTCTCTCTCTCTCTCTCTCTCTCTCTCTCTCTCTCTCTCTCTCTCTCTCTCTCTCTCTCTCTCTCTCTCTCTCTCTCTCTCTCTCTCTCTCTCTCTCTCTCTCTCTCTCTCTCTCTCTCTCTCCCCCCCCCCTCTCTCTCTCTCTCAACTTTCATCCATTGCAATACCTTTTTTAATGTGCTTTGAGATTTGATTGCAATATCCAAATTAATGGATCTGAATTCTTAATTACTGTTAACAATGTGTGTTTATATATGATTCAAGTTAAAAATGCTAAATTGTTATACTTGAAAAGATATTCTAAATTTTTTTCTATTATTTCATGTATCGCACATAGATTTTAAATATATTTTTCCATAAGTTTACGATTTATGTAAAATAGGAAGGCTATTAAAATTATTATATAAAATGGATAAATTAAAGGTTAGGTTTGTTTATCCGAGAAGAATAAGTTATAATTATATAAAATGATGATATATATGAAGCAGTTATATATAAATTTTATCTGTATCTATATGATTATATAACCATATGTATGATTATATTGTAATTGAGACGAAATTCATTATATGATGGTTTTTATTTCAGATATATATAAATCTTAATTGTTTGTGTTGGATTTTTCTCTTTTAGCTTTTTTCATTTGCGTTTTGATAATGAACGTTTTGATTATTTTTATTTAAATTGCTATATTGTAGTTCTATTATTGTATTTACAATATATTCGTTAACCCTCAATTAGCATACATGTGCTAATTCGCACCACTTTTTTTTCGTTTAGTACTTTATATATTTCAATTTTTCATATAAAAATCATTTCTTTTTCCTAAAATAAAGTGCACTACTCGATTGCCAGGGAAATTTTACATAAATTTTATTAAAAATGACTGAGATACGACAGTTAAAAGTTGTCAAAATCTCAAATCGCACTAGTGTGGCATTTGAGGTGGCCCAACCGAGGTGTGCTAATTGAGGGTTAAGATCAGAAATCCATATACGCAAGGACTTGTTTATTTGTTCGTTATAAAGATCATAAGTGCTGAAGTATTTTAATAGTTTGATGCTTTTGAGATGTACAATACAATTTTAATCATTTTTCGTAAATGCTTGATTGATTTTTCATCGTGACAGACTGTTTATTATTATCTCTGAATGAAGGCATATTATTTGATATAGCCACAGTGATTTGTGGTTTACTTTTATTATGTTTTATTATGTTTAATTTATTTCAATTCTGTGATACATTTCTTTGCGTTATCACATGTTTTGTTATGAATATTTCATTATTGTAGTAATGAAATGATTATATATATACATTTCTTTTCGTTTGTTGTTTGGTTTAGATTGCTTTGTCAGGTAAACGGAATTTTAAAAGAAGAGCGGAGCGATTAATAACCAAAAGATTTAGACAGGAAGAAGAAGAACAATTAATGAGATCTAAAATTATGTCCAAAGTTATGTCAAGAAGAAATAGCAACAATGACAATAGTAGTAGCTCGTCTTCACTTGCTGATATCAATATTCTTATTCTATCCTCTGATGAGGATGATGATTTTTTTGATTTGAGGAACAGTCTACATGCTCAACTAAATGGAGCAAATAACAGTAATGAGCTTGTTGCTCAAGTGGATGTTCCACAGTTTTATTTAAACGAAGTAGACAGCAATAGTGATAGTGAAGGAGAAGCTCATTTTGAAATAGAGGATGACAGCATTAGTAATAGTGAAGGAGAAGCTCATTTTGAAACTGAGGATGAAAGACTTGGTAGGGAATCTGGAAATGAAAATGATAGCGAAAGTACAGGTGGAGAAAATGAGAGAGCGCTACAGTTTGGTAATGATGTTACAAAAGAAAAATTTATTCTTAGAACACTTAAAGAATGGGCAAGAGCACCTGGTGTTCTTTCAATGTCAAAATTAGATGATTTACTTCAGAGGCTGTCTCGTGGATTTCCTAGTTTGCCAAGAAGTTATAAAACTCTATTGGGTAATCCCAACGTTACTATTGATAACTTTGATGAAAATTATTTTTGGTACAGGGGTATCAAAAAAAATCTAGACTGTTATTTACTAGATGAGTATTTGAGAGTAAATAATGAAATTCAAATTGACATCAATGTTGATGGTTTGCCTTTATTTAGAAAGTCTAAAAAGAAGTTTTGGCCTATACTTGGCAAACTTGTAGGTACTAAAAATGAGCCATTTATTATTGGTATTCATTTTGGAAAACACGATCCAGACGATGTTGAGAAGTTTTTATTTGATTTTATCAATGAAGCAGATGGACTTCTTAATAATGGTTATCTACGGGATGATAGAACATATCCTTTTTCCATCAGGCATTATATTTTCGATGCACCTGCCAGGTCTCTTGTTAAACGTTGCATAGGACACTGTGGTTATGCATCCTGCGAAAAATGTACTGTATGGGGAATTAGAGCAAATAACAGAACTGTTTACCTTGATCTTAATGCACCTTTGCGCACTGATGAATCATTTAAAAATCAGGAGCAACCATATCATCATAGAGGAGTTTCACCATTGTTGAGATTACAAGCTGGACTTGTGTCCCAGTTTCGATTAGATTCTATGCACCTAGTACACGAAGGAGTTTTTAAAAGGTTATTGGAAGCTTGGATTTATTGGCCAGGACCTTGGAAACTTCATTTAACTGTTTTCCAAAAAATTTGTACTACTCTTAAGCAGATTAAAAGTTCATGTCCACAAGATTTCAATCGTCCCCCCAGAAGTTTAGAAGAATTAAACTTCTTCAAGGCTACAGAATTCAGACGCTTATGCATGTATGATGGTATATGGGTGTTTAAAGAAATTCCTAACAATCTATACAAACATTACTTGCTTCTCCATTGTGGCATTTATATTTTAGCCAGTCTTCTTCATCAGACTATAAATAATTTTGCCAACAAAGTGCTAAGAACATTTATTGAATATGCTGCAACAGTATTTGGAGACAAGTTTGTTGTATATAATGTCCACTCTCTGTGTCATCTTGCGGATGAATGCGCTACTCATGGTACTTTAGATTCCTTTAGTGCTTTCCAATTTGAGAATAAATTGAAATCTATCAAAGAAGCACTGCGATCTGGTTATAGACCTTTGGAACAATAGCAAAGCGTGAGATGCAGAAAGGAAAGAAAGCGGTGTATTTGCAATCTGCAAGCAATAAAATTTCACTTTTGAAGAGTCATGTTGATCCAGATGAGGGTTTACAAGGATTACAATATCGTCGCATTATAGTAAATGATGTTCTTTTAACCGTCAATGGCCCAAACAACTGTGTCAAAACTACCAGAAATCAAATAATTTTATTGAAAAATATCATTAATAGACATAATGAAGTGTACATTGTGGGAAATATGTTTAACAACAAAGAAGATTTTTACACTTATCCTGTTAATTCATCAGAATTGGGAATATTTAAAGTGTCCGAACTAGAACAAAATAAAACTGTGATCAATATTAGGTCTATTGCAGCAAAGTGTTGGTTAATCCCAATTGAAAGGGATAACAAAGCTTTTTGTGTATACCATTACTGCACACTATTCCTTTTTATAAGTAGTGCTTATTTGTCACTTAAGAAATATCATGCTGTCTGCGTCATAATTTAATCCATATACTGTATTATTAGGTGATTAATTTCTCCGTGACATGCAGTTAATTTAGTTTTAACATTCTATGAGCCAAACTAATCATATCTAAGTTTTAAAACGCATTTAATAAATAGTTGGTTCTTTTTCTTTATTTTGTAATAACTTGTTTTATATTTGCATTTTTCTTGGTTTTTGTACAATATTTACACTTATCAGTTACAACTCTAAAAATAATATAATGTATTTCTAGTTTGTTGTTGTGAAAATTCTTCACGAGGAATAATGAAGACAATGAAAATGATGACGTTGAATATGGAGTAGGACGTACTAAATGGTTAGTTGGATTCGATAGCAGTAATGATTATATAAATAAAAAGTCAATGATATTGTGGCCTCCGAAATCATCCATGGTTAGTAATGCTGTAAAAATGGACAAAAATCCAGATTCATTATGGAAAATAGAGCACGTGCAAGTTAAGAAATTATATAGTATGTTTGAATTTCTTTTATTTCATTTTTTCTTGTCTTATTATTGTTAATAAATTATATCTTAGTGAAACATATTTATCTCACAGGTGATGTTTTATCTGCCCGCAATGCAGCCAAAGGATATGAGGCAACGTCTACCTATGAATCTGACCGTGCGTTGGGTAGAGGTTGTCGGAATAAGAAAAGAAAAGAGAATTTCTCATTTAATAACGAATCTCAGAAGAAATATCGTAAAATACAGCTTATTCTAAACTCAAGTACAGAAGATGAAGATGATTGTTCATCTTCTAACTTGAAGGAAAGAACTGTTGAATCTCCACCTCTAGTCCCATTCAGTCCACCTCAGTCAGAGATGTCATCAAACTCAACCAAATATAGAGCTAATGAAGATGAGAAACTTTTGAAAAAAATTAAATCGAAGATGGCACTGGACTTAAAACAGAGGGAATATTCAAATAAAAAAACTCTAGAGAAGCTCAACTTAAAGAAGTCTAAACAAGATTCTCCTGTAACTAAAATACAATTATCTGATAAAAATTCTAAGAAAATATCAACAAACCTTGATGAAGATCATGAATCACAATTATCCGAATCTTCTGAAACTGTCATTGAGAGGCAAGATAATGATGCTGAATCACAATTATCCGAATCTTCTGAAACTGTAATTGAGAGGCAAGATAATGATGCTGAATCACAATTATCCAAATCTTCTGAAACTGTCACATTTGAGAGGCAAGATGATAATAATGTTGGATCTGTCATAGTTCCACAAAAAAATTATGGAAAATCTTTTAGCTCTCATATATCATTTTCTAATAACAGTCAACTGAAAAATCCTGGAAAGTCTTACTCTCAAGTATCAATGTCTAACTATCAGTCTGAAAGTTCTATGAAGTCCTGTAGCTCTAAGCTATCATCAGTGTCTAATAATCAGCTTACAAATTCAACAAAATCTATTAAATCTCAATTGTCACAGTTCAACAATCATAAAAGTTCCAAGAAGTTTTATAGACGTGAATTATTTTTGTCTCCAACGAAATCTGCTAGTGACAATGGTGAGTTGTTAAGAATTAGTTTTTCTTACTTTTTCTAGATTAGTATGTGCTGTTATAAAATTTTTAATTTTATTTTAATTTAATAAATAAGTTAATTTTTATTTTACTTTAATAAATAAATTTCACTTTAAATCATAATGACATGATAGTTACACATGTTAGTTGTAAATAG
Source organism: Temnothorax nylanderi (assembly GCF_030848795.1). Classification (NCBI taxonomy): domain Eukaryota; kingdom Metazoa; phylum Arthropoda; class Insecta; order Hymenoptera; family Formicidae; genus Temnothorax; species Temnothorax nylanderi. Next base: position 43,889 of record NW_027250048.1, read on the forward strand.
ATTTACTGTTACATAGATAATATTTTTAATATTTTCCTTTTTCCTGAAAATTTGGCTATATTCTTTTTTTTCAAATAATATTCAATAAACGTGGCACATATAAAAGTTATTCAAATAGTAAAACTTAAACATTAAGCGAATTTAAACATTTTGCAATCAAGAATTTCTAATAATGTTTGGTCACGATTGATTGATATGCTTGCTGCTTAAATCTTATTGTTTAAATTTTTCTATATGTCATTATTAACCTTAGGTTTAAAAAGACAATCTTTAAGCTTTTATATTATTTTGTAGGATATGTACATGTATATTATTTTTCATTATTTTACAAGGGCAAGACATGTCTCAACTGTTTGAAATTGATTTGATTTTCCTAGAAATATGTAGTTAAACATAAAAATCTAAGAGACATAAAAAACGTGTTTTGAATTTTATGTTAATATATTTATAGGAGAATTAAATCTGTTCCGAACAATTGTGACATGTTCCTTGTTAGTGATTTTATTAAAATTTTTATATACTTGATATAAACTTATTCTTGATTTTATCTATTTAGAATTTGTGATTATTTATGCTTTATTATTTAAGTAGAACCCTTTGAAAAAAACCCACTTTGTGATCGAACAAAATATTCAAACATATTTTTACTAACAACACAGCAAACAGATCAACAATTATCACTTTAGTTTATTATTTACTATTTTCTTTTTCTTCAGATTCTTTTTCTTCATCAAATATTACAGATCTTCTACACCTCTTATTGAAAGAAATCAAAAAAATAGAGGAGAAGGCAGCAGAAGAGAGACAGGAAATAAATTTGAAAGTAGACAAAATTATAACCTTTCAGTGTGAGCTTTCAAGTTTTCTCCTTCCGAATGAAGAAAGGCATACCCATCCTGATAACATGCCATCATATGCTATAAAAAGTGATGAAGAAATGAAACTTTCTGAGGAATACCTCAAGACTAATAAAAATTTCCGTATTTTAGTAAGTATTTTTCTATCTTGTTTTGCTTTTTTGTTTTAATTTTGACTTCAACAGTAGTTGATTTTAGTAGATAAAGCAATTTAATAAGAGTTATGTGCTGATTGGATTATATTTTTAGCTCTACAAGAATAATTAATTCTATGAATTGTAGTCAATTCAAATCTAAAAATATAATCCAAACAGCACAAAACTCTTATTTACACCATGCCGAATTAATTTTATGTCATTTGTCTTCTATGCCGCATGGGTCACCGGTGATCGACCCACTCAGTATGTTTATTATAGTTGTTCTATAATAATTACATAACGGCCTGAAAGATCGAAAGTTTAGGGTCACTGGTGACCCACGTGGCATAAAATGTGTTAAGCTGCCTTTTCTACTGAACTCAGTTAGTGATGTCTTTCTTTCATCTTTAAGGTACATTATTTTGTACAACTGAAAGTTAAAGCCAAAGAAGAGTGTAAAGTAAAAGATAATGAAGTATTATATGCAGTTATGGCTGCAGCTATTACTAATTCTCTTGCGTGTAAATATAATTTTCGAGGCGATGGCAACCAAAAGATACCCTTTTGCAAATTATTATTATGGGAAGTGATTATAGGTGAGTACATATTGAATATTCGTATATATGTGTTTTACAGGAGTAAGATACTTAAACATTTCTTGCTTGTGTTCAGCAATCTTACCTAAAATATTATTTCGTTTTTAGGTGCAATTCATAACAAGAGACCTAATGTAACTGTGGCGGATTTGTCAACATATGCAGGACAATGGTTAAAGAATGCTCCATATAGAAAACAAGAGGATGGAAGTTATGGGAAACGCGATATTAAGAAGTCTAAGGAGACGTCTAAAGAGGAGAAGTCTAAGAAGTCTAATGAGAACCCATCCTCATAAATGCTTTTATTTCGTTTATTTGGCAAGAAATATATTCATATAGTTTTCATATATATATATATATATATATTAATTTGTGATATTCGCAGTAATAAACAGCATTAATTAGTTTCGATCTGTACTCAAGTTTACTTTAATTAACAACTATTAATCCGATATTCTTGTTCATCCCTCTAACAGACCTATGCTAAAATTGCATAAACAGCATATAATAGAACCACTTCAACGTCTGTTAACTCTAAATAACCGATCGTTAACTTTTCAGAATAGCCAGCAATCGAAGTTGGCTATTCTGAACTCCAATTGGCTATTCTGAAAAGTTAACGGTCGATTAGAGTTAACAGACGTTGGAAATAGTGGCCCTTAATTAATAACAAGTATTAATATCAAATCGACATCAAATCGACGTCAAATCGACTTGTCGATGACTAGTCGAAATTTAAGCCCATTTTTAGGTCGAATCGACTACAAATTTCGACCGTCGATCGACCAGTATCATCGACGTTGAATCGACGTCAATTCGACCAATCATTTCTGGCTGGGTATAGATATTAAATTCAAAAATTCGTTACATAATATTATATAATTCAGTATTATAAAATAATATTGCAGGTCATGTGTGCGTATGGAACTTGCCCGGGAAAAAAAAATTATATATAATTATATATAAATATATATGATTATATATAATGCAATTATATATGAATTTTGTCTCTATATGATCATATATAATTATATATAATCATATATAATCATATATGACCATATATAGTCAATATATATTGGAAAAGAACTGTTAACTTCGATAATAAAGCATTGATAAATTAAGATGTATATTTTTTAAAGGCTATAGAATCAAAAGTGAAATAATTTATTCCATATATTACAACTTGGCACTGCTTGACATGAGATAGTGCCGTGTCTCTTGATACCGTTTTTATACCACTGTCCGTCAAATTTTAAATACGAGAAACGAATCCTATCGAATATATATATTATATAAAAAGTTTCACATACATTTTGACATGATTATATATAAGTTCATATAATTTATATATAAAGTATATATATAAGAATTAAGCATTTATCCATGTAGATTATATATGATTATATATAACCATATATAAACTTAAATTCGGATTATCCGATAGGTGGCATCCGATAGGATTTATTTCTCGTATTTAAAATTTGACAAACAATGGTATAAGAATGGTATCAAGAGACACGGCAGTATCTCACGCCAAGCAGCGCCAAGTTATATGTAAATCATTTCACTTTTGATTCTAGCTTTTGAAAAAATATACACTAAATTTATCAATGCTTTATTCCTTAATCGAAGTTAACAGAATTCTTTTTTAATATATATAAAATATTTATTATGTTAGATATAATCACATATGATTATATATAAAATCGACATTAGATATAATTAGATATGACAATTTTATCAGCTCATTTTTTATATCTAATTATATCTAATGTCGATTTTATATAATTATATGTGATTATATCTAATCATTTTTTCTCGGGTATTTTTAAAGATAGTGTTTTTTCAAGTTTTGTAAGAAGTGTATAATTTACTTTTACTTAAATATTATTAATTTTTATGTAAATAGTAATTTTTTTTAACTAATTACTAATTTGCTAATTTAATAAAAATTTAATTTGTTGTTATTGCTAACTAGCTGATTACCCGGGCTTCGCCCCGGAGAACATATGTAATAAGACACACAAATAGTCTCTCTCTTTCTCTCTCTCTCTCTCTCTCTCTCTCTCTCTCTCTCTCTCTCTCTCTCTCTCTCTCTCTCTCTCTCTCTCTCTCTCTCTCTCTCTC
>NW_027250049.1:0-47567 GCF_030848795.1 Temnothorax nylanderi
AGCTAAAACTAACCAATCCTGTATCCCTTGTTATTTTTAATCAACATTTTCAATAGCATTTAAAAATGTGTTTAATGTAATTACATAAATAAATATATATATATGCACACATGTATAATTACATTAAACGTTATAATTATTTAAACATTTAGAACTATAAAAAATGTTGATATTATATGTGTTAACTCTTTTATAACTGTATAATATAATAGTTAAAACAATGTTTAAACAATCTTCAAAAAAAGTTTATTTAAAAATATGAATGATTTTGGCAGGAATGGCATATTTTCCTGCAAAATGAAGTAATAAATACTTGAATGTAATCACAATATGAACTTTGAACACATGGCAAGGTATTGGCGAACACCCTGCGTATATATATAGATACATATATGTATATATATATATATATATATATATATATATATATATATATATATTGACTGAGATCCATATAAGAAGCTGGAAGTTATCTGTTTAGCCTTTTATCTCAGAGTGTAACCATGGATATAACATAAATAGAATCCTGTCTTGCGATGCATAACAGTGAAATAATTATATAAAGAGATTCTAACAAGATAAAATACAGTTTTATAAATCAAAATACCTGTTAAATTAATCATATAATAATAGAGATTTGAAAAAAGTTGTAAAAATCGTAGAAACATGGTATATTGTTCTAACATTAATATATTTTATTTTGATTAACAAAATAATCATTGATTTGTTATTTATATATAACATCTAGATAAGATAAATTTTTATAATAGAAGGAATATTTATTTACCAATTGATCGGCAAGGAGCAGGACCGTTTTCAGAGAAAAACGCCTTGAACAAAAATTAAATAAGTCTTCCAGTGATGGTCCAAGTAATTCCATCACCATCACGTTATAGTCACCTTCTGAACCACACCATTTTATGGTTGGTATTCCAACTAAAATATCAAAAATAAGATTACTATGATAATGCGTAATGCACGTTGTAAGACTTAATAATTACAATAATTTGAAATTAGAATAAAGGATATTTCTTCGTAGTCTTTTTCTTTAAGAAGTTATTGTCAATTTTCATCAATTGATCAATCAACTAATTGTTAGAACAATTAAGCAAATGTTTTTCTCAATAGGGAGTTTTTGCAATATCGTCTTTCAGATACCGTAACCGTATCTGAATTGTTCAGATACATTCACTATGGAAGCTTTCAAACAAGCGACACAAGTCGACACAAGTATCGTTTTATCTTTGTTACTCATTACCAAAAAAGAAAGATAGAACGATGCTTGTGTCGACTTGTGTCGCTTGCTGGAAAGCTCCCTATGTATCTGAACAATTGAGATACGGTTACCGTATCTGAAAGACGGTATTGCAAAAACTCCCTATTGTCATTAAATAGCTAAATTTATTTATTTCAATATGCTAATGTTAGGAAGAGGCACGCAAACAAGTACATAGATATGAGATACACATCCGCGTGTCATATTGGTGTGAAAGAAAAAAGATATTGGATCAGCTATCAAACAAACGAGAATGCTCCGAATACACAGCTCCCAGTATATTGAATAAACATTCAGTTGATATGCATAGAAATATTGATTTACTTACCGCCTCCTTGCATCATCTTGTAAAACTTGGACTCTATGTGCAGCTGTGGATGTCGCGTTTTTATGCATTCTAATTTGATAGCGACTTCCTCGCCCGTAGAAATATTGGTACCTGCGAATAAAGGAATAGATCCAGAGAGCTCGTTTACGCACACACATCCACGCGATATAAAGTAAGAAAGAAGACAAAGAAGACGAGAGCGAAGGAAGGGAAGAGACGAAAATAACGGGATGAGAGGAGAAAGAAAGGAAAGTGGAAATAATGTACGAGTTGGCGCGCAGTTTCACGCTCTCCTGCGCGGAATATACGAGATTCACTGTGTACGGACGAGAGGACGGGATCAGAGGGTGGGGAGGGAATGAAGGGGAGGGGCAGACGGCATCGAGCTCGACGAGGAAAACTCGCGCGGGCATGCGGCTGACGAACGGCAGAGACGGGGAAGGAGGAGGGAAGGGGGGACTTACCTAGGTAAATGTCGCCAAAGGAGCCGCTCCCGATTTTCCGTCCTAGCCGGTACTTGTTACCAACACGTAGCTCCATCGTACACAAGCCCGCGCGGCGTATCCTGATGGAAGTATCACGATCGCGGTTACGGTCACGGCGGCGAGGCGACTAATACACACACCAACAACCCAGCGTAGGGTAAGCAGCGCGGTGCAGCAGCAGCAGCAGCTGACCCGACGTGAGCGTGGAGTGATGCGATGCTCGCTCTCGCGCGACGACGGGGCGGCGCGTGCAGGACTGGCTTCGTGGTTTCGTACGCTCGCGTTACTGGCTCGACGGCAGTAATACCTCCATGCCCGTCGCACAGGAACCCGGACTGATCGATCTCGAACCTACGGGCATTTCTTCGTGGCTAGTCGCGATGAAACAGAACAGCGCACCTTACGATGGCGGTCGCGCTGATGGCGGAGGCCAGCGGAGGCGCTGTGCTCGCGCTTGTCCGTCGCTTTCCGCCGTTGTGTTTACGGCGCTGCTGCTAGGTAGAGATTAGAGATCCTCAAGTAAGAGATTGGACACCGTCGACCGTCCGCCATGTTGTTCAGGACACCTATGGCGCGCTTTCCAAAAATGTTTAAATCAATTTAGTATCTATATAGTTTATTAACGTACAGAAAATAAATTTAACTAAAAATTCATATATATTTATATTAATAGTTTAAAGAAAATCTGATTTTTGGAAAAATTTAAAAATAAACACGTCATAATGGTGTGTTTAAACAGTAGCGCGGAATATATAACCACTATCAAAATTCTTTATCCTCCTATTTATATTTTTAAATTACAGGAATTTCATACATAATAATAATACAATGTTTGTATCCGTAGAAACAATAAAATAATCTCAAGTAATATATGTATGCACTATAAGTTGGAAGTTAGCATTACAAATGTATTATACATGTGATCTTCCATGGATGTCCTGGTGAAAAAAATATTAAGACTTTATATAATCAATTAATATTATAAAAATTTCAGATTTTTTTTTTGAATACTCAGAGAAATTTTCAATTTTTTATACGAATTAAAAACTAGACAAAATCAGAATAAAAATTTTTCGCAAATATTCTTCTTCTTGTTTATTTTTTAATAGAATAAAGAGCAAAATCTTTGCAATTTATAGAAAACATTAGTTATATTATATCTTAAATGTTCATATATTTAATAACCAATCTAATTTCATAAACTCTTCAGAATTTTTCTCTTCCCAATTCTTGCAAAATTTCTGAGAAAAGATGAGAGATTTTCTGAGAAATTTTTTCACCAAGGTGATGTATGAATAAATAAATGATATGTTTGACATTGAATGATTGTAACTGTTTGAACTCAAAATGAATGAAGTGAAAACGAATGAAATTAATAAATTTAATCAACACTTACACTAAAAAATTTTGCCTAAATAGCATTATTATTACAATTTTGATTTAATTCGCTAGAGTCTAAATATTTTCATTTTGTTAAATAATTATAATTGTAATGTTTTGATTTAAGGAGGTTGGTTCGTTCTCTGTGCGGGGAAGGGGCGCGCGGCAGGGGAAAAGCATATAGGTTAGATTTTCGTCGCGTGAAATAAACGAATTTTAGCAAATAAATATGTGGAATGCATTTAATTGCTGTTTCTTAAGGTTTAAAAAGAGTTGTTTGTACAATTAAAACCCAAATACGTTATTATCCACATTGAAATGTGGAAATAATAAATGTGGTCCTGTTTTATTTTTACAATTTCTTGATAACTATAAAGACGAATAATTTCAGTCTTCGAGAAAGTTCTTCCTAAATATGTAAAGAGTTATTTGCACCTATTTTCACTAAATTCTTATCATTTTTAATATGCTTTCGAGAGTTACATTACAGGTTAGGTAACATTTCTGCTGTGTCGCCCGTGTATAAGAGAGAGACAAGAGTATAACTTCAATAATTAATTACTCGACAACCATGCAGACGATTGTCTTTAACTTTGGCATGGCCGACAGATTCCCATAGACGAATATTCTCCGTAAATTTGAACTAATTCTTATCAAATTGATTTTACTAACCACCCTCCTTAATACTTTATAATTTTAAAGAAAATAATTTATTATTTAAGTATGTTATAAATATTTAATAATGATAACTTAAATTTTCCTCGTAGTTGTCCTGAACAATATGGCGGATCAAAGCACCAATCAAAAGTTGTCTAAACGGTGTCCAATCTCTTACTTGAGGATCTCTAAGTAACGGAGATACTGTAGGTTCTTTACTTTGAACGGGATTGGTGGATGCCTAAGAACATGGCCGCTTGAGATCCGCAAGCAAATCGGCGCGGCTGAGTCGAAAACGAAGCATTGTCCCTATCAAGCTCGGTAAATGGCGCGCGCTACATAAGGTCTTCCGCTGCACTTCGAGCTATTTGGATCCAAAATGGCGACCACAACGCTCAGCGTACATACACCATCAGCGCGAATGGCGAACTACGCACACAGTAATGCTAGGTCTACAATGCGAGTCGCAAAGTCGTGAGTCGCAAGAATTGACCAATCACAATCGAATTTGAGGAGAATAATCGACTGTGATTGGTCAATTCTTGCGACTCACGACTTTGCGACTCCCATTGTAGACCCAGCATAACAACTATTGTACGACGTGCATTAATACACAGTCACTGGATCCAAAATGGCGGCCGTCGGAAGACCTTATGTAGCGTCGCTACCGACGCGCCATTTACCGACCTTGGTCCCTATTGGGTGCGTTCGGGGAGACGCTATTAGCGCTACCTAGCGCTACTGGCTGTTCGCGGAGCTCTATGACTACGTTTACACGGCACCGTTAATCGGGTTTTATAACATCGGTAGTTCTTAGGCCGGTCAATCACAGCTATTCCATTCTTCTGAAGAATGATTACGATTGGTCTTCCTGACAACTACCGATGTTATAAAACCCGATTAACGGTGTCATGTAAACGTAGTCAATGATAGCGCTACCAAACGCTGTCGTGACGTCATTACTGGTAGTGTTATGCTGGGTCTACAATGCGAGTCGCAAAGTCGTGAGTCGCAAGAATTGACCAATCACAGTCGATTATTCTCCTCAAATTCGACTGTGATTGGTCAATTCTTGCGACTCACGACTTTGCGACTCGCATTGTAGACCCAGCATTATACGTCATAATTGCTCGCTACCAACGCTCTTCCTTCCGAGGTAGTGGATTAATAGCGTTAGCGTTTACAGGCTCTATGAACAGCGCAATAGTGAATGGTAGTGAATTGCGGCGTTTGAAGCAAAATAGTTTGGCGGCGGCAAAGTTCGCCGATAATTTTCTCTTTCAGCGGCGGCGGAATTGGCGGATAATAATTTATCGGCGGCGACGGCGAACGGCGGCGTTAGTACATTTTTTTAAATCCTCCTGACTTAAAATAAAGTTCAATTTTAACTTTTCATAAATAATATGAACAAAAATAGCAAACAATAAATACTCAGCACTTGTTTTCAAAATACGATCACTTTAGTAGCATTACTAATAACTTTTCTTTTACAAAAGAAAATAAAATTTATTTTAAAATGTTATTCCTGACCATCATACGTAACAAAAATAAAATGTAATTCACTGTATAACCATCAGATATCAGACTTCTTTCTCTCTTACTTATTAAACATTTCTTATATTAAGTTGTATAAATAATATGAATAATATAACTTATACTTAATGTTAAACTTATATATTTTACTGACTTTTTAAATACATATCTTTTATTAATTTGAAATTATCGTGAATAAATAATATTTTATTAGATTTTGATGGTTTTAACGAAGAACGTTTTGCTGTGATAAGCAAACCTGTAGAAGAAAACGCGCGTTCAGATGTTGAACTTGTAATCGGTATATGGCATAAATGCAGCATACCAATTTGTACAAATTCGGCGGTGACAACTTCATTTTATTTTACCATTGTAGAGGATCTTCGATAATAGATTCTGACATACAGTACCCTCCATAAGTTTGGAAACACTATAAAATGCAATATACAGGAAATAGTAGATAATAAAATCAATATATTTTGCTTTGTAAGTGTTTATTTAACTAAAGAAAACTAAAATGAAGGTATACATACATACATACGTTATCCGACAGGCTTTTAAAATAAAGAATTTCTATTAAATTTTACATTCCTCAAAGTAACCACACCTTTTGCCTTAATGACTGCCTTGCATATTCTCGGCATACGGTGGATCAACTTTCGGAGTTCAGTCGAGATACGTTTCTATTCTTGCTGGAGAACTTCCCAAAGGTGCACCTGTGACTTGTGATTCGCTGTTCAACAAATTCAACTCCGAGCACTTCGGTGTCGCGAAATGATCATCTGACATATTTTCGGCATGTACAAGTGTTGCAAGTGTCCCAGGTGGAAATATATATCATCATTTGAACGTCTTACGATATATTCATACCAAAAATCTGCACAGATCGCTGCCGTGTGATTATCTACCTGTAAATAGTCGCACGTACGGCATCTGTTATAGAGTGTTTCCAAACTTATGGAGGGTACTGATGTATGTAAATACTTTTTAACTTCGACAAGAATAGGATCTTCAGGAGGATAATGCTTGTGCAGCCAACTCCAATCGTAATTTTTTAACTCCAAGAAGCTCACACGACTTATTATGGTAATCTGCTTCTTTATTAGATGCCTAGCTATTATGAAAGAGTAAAACTAAACATGAGAATCTAACTTAATATCATAAAAATAATAATCTTATATTTGGTGATTAATATAGAAGCTGTTGCAAATATAAACTATGTAAGATTTATATTAGGCTTAATTACAATATTAAGCCTAGATTTTGTAAATCTAGATACTGTAAAAATTATCTAGACTAGGTATTGCTTAGATATATAGTTTATAAAAACTGTAATAAAAGTTATATATAGCTTAATGGACAAAATTCATATACACTAATTTTTTTTATTAAAAATTACTTAGACTAGGTATTGCTTAGATATATAGTTTATAAAAACTGTAATAAAAGTTATATATGGCTTAAGGTAGTCGTCTCGTCAGGGCATGTATTAGATAAAGTTTTCGATTTCGGATTTTATATCAAATTATATGATCAGCTTTGCAGTCGATTTTTTCTGTGGCTCCTTACCGACTATTTACTCTAGAAAATCGATCTCAAAAATCACAAATTTTGCATTACTTCATACAGACGGCCAGAAAAAGAAGGCTCTATCACGGTTTCAATCACATATTTTCGCATTTTTCGATTAGATGAAGTGAGAAAAAACATTGCTTTTTGTACATTAGATTTCGAAGAATCCGATGCAACCATAAAATATATAGTTTACCGGAGATTTCGCTGCTAATTTTTTAGTTTATTTTAGTGAAAATGCAGTAATCGAGCAGACATTTTTTGGTCGAGGTTAGGTTGGGAAGACTTGGCAACGCCGCTGGCTAATCACTGTAGTTGCAGGTTATGGGGCTCGTCTTTCTTAAGGCCATTCTACAATAGCGTAAACGTAGTCGTAAGTGGTTGTAACATATTCAGAATGTATTCAGAACGCACTTTTATCGATAAATGCGCGCATTTAGCATATGGTTTACGTTACATTATGACGAAAACCATATGCTAAATGCGCGCATTTATCGATAAAAGTGCGTTCTGAATACATTCTGAATATGTTACAACCACTTACGACTACGTTTACGCTATTGTAGAATGGCCTTTAGCCGAATTGGATAGTGATTGACACCCCTGTCATACGTTTTGAAACCCTTTCTCAGTAATTGACGTAAAATGCGACGTTGCCAAGTATTTTTCTCACTTGTAACCTTTCTCGACGACTCGCATGATCAGCTGATCAAAACGGAGTCAAATGAGAAAAATCACAGAATTTGGAAAAAGTAACATACTTTGTCACGTATGAAATTTTACACCATAATTCATAAAATTTTTTTTCCCTTAGCAAAAATTGCCTGAAATATATTTCTGAACGTGAAAACCTACAAACAGTCACATGACTAGCACGTAGCGAGACGACTACCTTAATGGACAAAATTCATATACACTAATTTTTTTTTATTGTATTAAAAGTATAAATTAATTTTATATAGCATATAATCAAATAGAACCGAATATGGATATATTATTAAAAAATATATTTAATTATATTTCTCATTTTATATAAAAACAATGTCACTCAACTGGACAATAAGTTTTACTAGAATAAAAATATTTGTTAAAATATGATCTAATCTAAAACGTCGCTTAATGTTAATAAATAAAATATAAAAATAATCTAACCTGCTCATTTCTAATATTCAGGGGAACCATTTTGTGGATCATATATACTAAAAATTCCTCAGGAGATTGCTGCTTGTCTGCGAGATATTCAGCAACACCTCTAAAGGTGCGATTTCACGATGACGCTCGACGCTGGATTCGAGCGTCAAATCTGGTCACGTGATAGATTCAGAGGGACGCGAAATATAACCTAACCACTGGATTGGCTGAAATGAGCGTCGAGTGTCAAAGCTAAACACAGTTTAGCTTTTTGACGCTCGAATCCAGCGTCGAGCGTCAAACAGCGCCAAAAAGCTAAACTGTGTTTAGCTTTGACACTCGACGCTCGAATTTAGCCAATCCAGTGGTTAGGTTATATTTCGCGTCCCTCTGAATCTATCACGTGACCAGATTTGACGCTCGAATCCAGCGTCGAGCGTCATCGTGAAATCGCACCTTAACACTTTGAAGAGTCCAGAAGTGCTTTGCAAACATGAGTTTCATAAAATAGTTTCTTTAAGTTGTTTTACTACGAATGAATCGTATTCATTTACACACATACTACTCTCAACTTCTGCCCTGAAAATATTAAAGAAGTAATTGATACAGCAGCATCTATTAACTCAGCTGTTCAAATTTGGCGGCGCAGGGGTCTACGAAACGCTACGCTAGTACGCTACTGCTGTTCATGGAGCTCGCATTCGCTAGCGCTATCATGGCTCCATGAACGGAGTTAATACCCTAAGAGCAAAAAGTCGACTTTAAGTCGACTTGAAGTCGACTTCTACCGAAACTGACTTGGCAGAAAAGTCGACATTTTTAAGGACGAAAGTCGACTTTAAGTCGACTTGAAGTCGGCGAATGTCGCAAAAACCACCGACTTAAAGTCGACTTCCCGTCATGATGAAAAGTCGACTTCCCGTCATGACGAAAAGTCGACTTCCCGCCAACTTTTAAAGTCGATAAAATAAACCGCCGCGTACGTCTGGAGGTCGATTGTGTATCTTGAAACGAGGTAAAAATAACAAAAGTTAACAGATTTTATTAGATTTTGATAAATAAAATCGTAGATACGCTAATGAATTTTCTCACTTTTGTAATTTTTACCTCATTATTTCAAGATACACAATCGACCCCTTGCTGGAGGGCTAAAACTGATGCATTTCGATTTTTTTTCATATATAAAATAATTTAATTATCTAAAAAACTGTATAATTACAATCCTAATGTTTTATTCTTAATTACAAAGGCGGCCATATCTGTGCCACTTCTGCGTGCGCGGATTCCGGCAGCCACTTCTGGTAAGCTGACAATAACAGAACTAAAATTAAAACATTCCAGCGTTAATCGCGAAACAATATGCAAAATTAGCTATATAAATATATATCATATTATTATCATAATGTTGTAAATATATAATATTATATATATATATATATATATATATATATTATTATAAATATATAATATCCACAGACTTTTATACTAGACCACTAACATCTATGGACGCACTGCCGAAAAGCTGATGCGAGTGCAAGGTGCAAGTGTTAGTGAAGGGTGCGGCCATATTGAATTAACAATAAGTCACTATCGGGTGTTCAGTTGCTCATGATGTGCGTTTATCTGCATTCGTTATTACAGTACATAACGAAGCAGGCGAATGTTTTTGTGTTAAATATTGGTACATGTTATCAATAAGTTTGTAAGTCATGCCTTCGACGTGTAGCGTACTTGGATGCCGAAATCGAACCACTACTCCTGTAGTATTAAACCCTTTCTTTTGGACATTCTGTATATGCCAGACTATTGTATAGAAATCTTGTATAAAACCACTTGTATAGAATAGTAATATAGCATATCTTGACTAAAATCAACATGGCGGCAAGCATCACGGGCGAGATGTCTGTCAGCGGTCTAGTATTGTATAGAAGTCTATGATAATATCTAAATATTATTTTATAAATTAAAATCTCACATTTTTTATCCGAACCCCAGATTTCTAGCAGTTTGTGTTTGGACACGACTCCCTGCGACTGCAGCGTTTGTACTATTGCTTGAGTGCGTGGTATCAACCTGAAAAAATCGTATTGAATTGATGTAATCTATTCGATGAATCAACGTGAAATCAAAAGGAGATAGAATAACGATTTACCTGGCCCATGACTTGGTGATGCTCCCAGGTGTCGTCAGCAGCGACGGGACAAATCGTTTCAGCTTAGGGCACACTTGACCCTCCAAGAAGAAATACGCTAACCACTTGACACCGTCCACGGATGCTCTATATCCATCGATGGTAGTGCCCATTCGGCCTTTCCGAATGTACCAGACACGCGGCAAATGATCTTCCCGGTTCATTGATTATATCTATAAATATCTTTATAAATAAGTAGGAAAAACATTATAAAGCAACAATTGTGATAAAAATACCTTGGCGGTGGATCAACCAATGGTTCACTAAGATGGCATAGCATGGGCGAATTTCGGCAATCATTCGGGTTCTATCACCGTGACACCTCGCATGTACATCTTATTCGTTTCGTACACCTCTTTATAAACCACCTATTCCGGTCTGATTTTCCGTAGAACGCACGAAGAATGCATGAACACAGGTTCCTTCATTTCTGGTGTTCTGAAAGATGATACAGAATGGAGAGGTCGCATTCAATAGGTCTTAATTATCGATGATAATTAATAACACACCATACCTAACCTGTAAGCATGTTTCCACTTGGCCTTATCCTGATCCTCTTTTACCTCGTCGGGCAAAACCTTTCTCGCGACTTGATCCGCCATACCTGCAAGAACTATCTGGCGTCTTATCGTGTCCTGTCTCGTGGCACGTATTCCTCGCACTCGCGTAAACTCTGGTCCACTCATCTGGTCCTCCAGCCTCCTCGAGATTCGCCGCAATTCGCCGCCATATTGATGATGCATGACGCGCCGCTTGACTGTTTTCCGTCTTTTTATAAGTCGACTATTTAGAAGTCGACTTTTAGTCGACTTTCCGCCATTTTTAGAAGTCGACTATTTAGAAGTCGACTTTTAGTCGACTTTCCGCCATTTTTAGAAGTCGACTAGAAGTCGACTTATAAAAGTCGACTTGCCGTCGACTTTCCGTCAACTGTGCTCTTAGGGTAGCGTTATGCTGCGTTCCCACTATACGCGTCGCGCGTCGCGTCACGACGCCGCGTCATGAGTTATCCAATCAAAACGTTTCATTTTAAGCCTTGTGTACACGATACTAGAAATCGGTCCGAGTTTCGGTTTAAGCCAATCAACTTGCAGCTCTTACAGAAAAGTAGCAGTTTCATTGGCTTAAACTGAAACTCGGACCGATTTCTAGTATCGTGTACACAAGGCTTTATGGCAAGATCTTGCGTCGGAAATGACGTCACATAAAATGAAACGTTTTGATTGGATAACTCATGACGCGGCGTCGTGACGCGACGCGCGACGCGTATAGTGGGAACGCACCATTAGCGTTGGTAGCGTGGTAGCGAGCTCCCCGAACGCACCCATTGTATATCCTTATGCCCGTATCAGACTACGGATTGGGATTGAGATTGGATTGAAATTTGACCAATCAGAGCAAAGTTTACTAGCCTTGAGATCAGTTTTCTCTGTTCTGATTGATTAAATTTCAATTCAATCTCAATCCCAATCCGTAATCTGATACGGGCTTTAGGATGCCGTCCCATGCAGGACGGAATTTCGGAAAACGGAATCTCGGAATCATTCTGATTGGTTAGCCTCATGGGGCTTGTACTGTGCCCCATGGGGCTAACCAATCAGAATGATTCCGAGATTCCGTTTTCCGAAATTCCGTCCTGCATGGGACGGCATCCTAACTGTGGTCACTTCATGGTCGGCATGGTCCATAGTCCATGGTTTGCCATCCAGTTATGCTTATTGATACACATGGAAGCCGTATCGTCCTTGTCTGTGGTGGATGCCATTTACTGAAAAAAAAAAAAGATACACATGAAAGTATGTAAGTGATTTCTCATCATTACTCCAAATTTCACGTTACACATGAGATATGTCGCGGCATCGAGACGTCCGTTCTATGAATTACTCGGATGGTAAGTGACTACAGCATGCGTGGTAAATCGTTTTATCCTGTCGAGATTTTTTTAAAATCCTTTCGAAGGACCTTTCAATTTTAATCTTTTAAAATATCAAATTCTGATTATGGCAATCTTTTTTTTATTGTCCCGTTTATAAAGATTTATGGAGAATAGCAATATGGTTCCAACCAAGCTTTTAGCTCCAATTAATTATTTTTGTCTACTCTTTTTAATGTGTCGCAAAAATAAGATGTTCATTCTTTTATATAGAGTATGACGGCTATGATGATGTTTATGGGCATTCAATGGAGGATGATTATTGTGTATCACCTAGTGGTATGTGCTTCATAGATTTCTCTGTTATTCTTAATGAAATTTAATCCTTTAGTAATTATGCATATATTATACACAGTGGAGCAGTTTTTATTTGATCGAAGCAAACAACAGAATATCGCTTCATTCATCACAGAACCAGATATAGTGGAAGACAATGAAGATATCGATGAATCTTTGCCATCGTCCGACAAAGAGAAATATAACCTTTCTGAATTGGAAAGGACAAAGTTAGTATCTTGTTTGGAAACAATTAGAAATGTTATAGGTGACATGGTATCTGATTCTAAACTGAAGGAGAAGATTATTCTGTCAAATTTTGATGCAAATACAGCACTCGATGCTATTTTGAAGGAGTCGTCGCCGAAAAAAGACATTGGTATGCTTATTGCATCGTAATAGATACTGAAATTGAGATATTAAAATAGTATTAAAATGTTTTAAAAAATCTTGAAATTTATATTTACAGATTCTGTGGTGAATAAGAAACGATTGGAGCTGCATCCAGGTATATATTGCACAAGATCTCATTTTTTGTGTCTTCAAAATATTATATTAAAACTATGTGAATATTTGGAATTATTTAATGACCTCGCTTTTATTTTTTTTTTCCATGTTTCTTGTACTGGGCTTCATCGGTAAGGTAAGGTGTTTCAATTGATAAATCTAACACATCCATGTTCACAATACCTAGATTTTCTTTTAAGAAAGATCATAATTTACCTAAAGATTCTACTTGGACTATTTGTCCACCGAATAGCATAGATAAGTCAAAAGATGTAAACCATTCCTTTAAAACTTTCTCATCATTAGCGGGGCTTATTTCCCATCACACCGAATCCACAAATTCAGATACAACAAAAATATCTTCTCAAAGTGACACAAATACGCAGCCTTTTAGTTCTTTAGCCGCCTTGACTGCAGATTATTTGCAAAAATCTAATGCAGATAATAATATAGAATCTCGAGAAAGACATCAATCACCAATCTCACAATTTGTTATCCCGAAACTATCAATTAAGAAAAGTAATAATGAGGAAACGAAAAATGTACCTTTACCAAAGTTCCACAACAATGAAAATAGTAAAAGACAGCTAATATCTACAAATATTTTGAGCAAACATGAAATCGATTTACTTCAGAAAGATTTTTCAAATATGGATATCTTCCCAAAAAGCAATATCGTGAGAGATGTAAAGTCGCAAGAACAACTTAAAAATCCAATAAATATTGTAAACGAGATTTGCACTCCATCACCTGACGAGTGGGTGGATTTAAGTACTGCTTTGAAGGAAGCAGAATTTCTAGCTGACAGTGCTTTTCGCAATGCTAATTTGACTACTTCAAGAAAATTACATCGCAATATGCACAATTCAGAAATATGTCTTGAAGATGACAATAGGGTAACACTAAATGTGCTACCTGTTACTTTAAATTTATGTGCCTTGAGATATGTTAAGCTTACATGCACAAAAAAGAATGTTTCGGTATTTGGAAAAACTTTATGTAAAAAATGGAAGATAAAAAGACCAGTTCTTGGAAACATTGCACAACATTTTAACACGATTAAACCTTTCGATTTTTCTACTCCGTATCGAAATTCAAACCGATCTTAATAATAAAATATCTAAGAATAGATAGATGAAACAGGATACTAAATATGTAACATTTAGAGTATATTTAGAGTGGCAAACATTTTTTGTTTAAAAAAAATATATAAGAGAAGCATAATAGGGATAATTATATTTTAATTGTACTTATACTTTTATTCTTTTGCCTTATGACTATTTTCTTATATTATCTTGTATTTATGGTAGAGAGATTTGATGAAGGCTTTATCGAAATTTTTTTAAACAAATGAATGTATCATTGTATACATGCATATAGTATATGAATACATGTGTATATATACATACACACAAATATATATATGTATATAAAATTATTGCAAAATGTAGCAATATACACAATTTGTATTACATTTACATTATACAATAGTAATCATACATAGTATGATTTTTTTATATATAACTTGTGTAATTGTATATTAGCAATACAGCTATGTACATGATGATTTTATTTTATCTTTCCTATCGTGTAACTTAGCACAGCTGAGAATAAATTTTATGATAGGTAACAAATTATCAGCGAAACCTACATTGCAAGTTACAACACCGTCTACCGTAAAGGTCGTACCGACCGGAACGAAACCTGTTGTGAAAGGTTTTGATTTAAGTGGTGTAGAAAACACAGATTTATTGAGTCCACGTTGTGGGAGTCCGTCTTCCAATCGGAATAGTCCTGAGATAAAACGTAAAGAGGATACCATACAAAAGGAGAAAAGAACAGTCTCGTCGAAAACGAATAGTCCAAGATGCCAGTCACCCGTGTCGGACCATGTAACACCGGAATTAGACTGCAAAGTAAAATCTAATGCATCTAACGAGGAGAAAGTAGACGTCGGAGCGATATACAAAAGTAAAAGAGGCGATAGCAAGGAGCAGCTTAATTTGGTGGTCGTGGGACATGTTGATGCTGGAAAAAGCACATTGCTTGGGCGACTACTTTGCGATTTGGGTCAAGTGCCACAAAGACTTATTCATAAATATCAACAAGAGAGTAAGAAGATAGGAAAGCAGTCGTTTGCCTATGCTTGGGTGCTCGACGAGACTGGTGAAGAAAGGTGATTATGCAACGTGTCATATTGTAGAGTCATTGTAGGGGAATATATCAATTATAATGCATCTTTAATAGAGAGCGAGGGATAACAATGGACATAGGCCACTCGAAGTTCGAAACAGACACAAAATCTATCACTCTCCTAGATGCACCTGGTCACAAGGATTTTATTCCGAATATGATCAGCGGCGCTACGCAAGCGGATGTAGCTTTGTTGGTAGTTGATGCAACCAGAGGCGAATTTGAAACTGGATTTGACAGTGGAGGACAGACGCGCGAACACGCCCTATTATTACGTTCTTTGGGTAATCCCTTCTTTAGGTCTTCCTCAGTGTCGCATTTTAATTATAAAAGAAGTGAATGTATTTAGCATAGATTTTTGTGTTACTTACAATTTAGAATTTTTATTGAATATTTAGGAGTGTCGCAACTAGCAGTAGTTGTTAATAAGCTGGATACCGTAAATTGGTCTAAAGATAGGTTCAATGAGATAGTGGACAAAATGAGTGTGTTTCTGAAACAAGCTGGCTTCAAGGACACCATCACTTTCGTACCTTGCAGCGGTTTATCCGGAGAGAACATAGTAACAAAGCCAAAGGAGCAGCTCTCTAATTGGTAACATCTCGATATATATTGTATATATGTATATATAATATATATTGTATATATGTATATATTCCATATACTACATGCTATTATCTACTTCTTATGAAATAATTTCGCAGGTATACCGGACTTACTCTAGTCAACGTTATCGATAATTTCAAGTGCCCAGAGCGGCCTATAAGTAAACCGTTCCGTTTTTCGATAAACGATATATTTAAGGGCACTGGATCTGGATTCTGTGTATCCGGTCACGTTGAAACGGGCATGGTATCCTTAGGTGACAAGGTTTTAATACTACCTCAAAACGAGATCGCAGTTGTGAAAGGTTTGTAAATTGAGTTTTTATTAGGCCTAGTGGATCATGATATAGAGATTATATGTCATGCTTTTAAATATACCTTAGGTCTCCAATCGGATGAAATTTCGACAGCAAACGCTTTCGCCGGTGATCACGTTGCGCTTACATTAGCGGGGATCGAGCAGCAAAACGTGGGTATTGGTGATATCATCTGTAATCCGCAGAATCCGGTACCTGTAACGACCTGCTTTCAAGCGCATGTTGTTATATTCGCGATAGCGAAACCGATCACGAAAGGGCTTCCAGTGGTGATGCACCAGCAGTCTTTGGTACAGCCGGCGGTTATTACGAAATTAATAGCGCAACTTCATCGAAGTACCGGCGACGTGATCAAAAAGAAGCCGCGTTGCTTACCGAAAAATTCTAGCGCGATCATTGAGGTCGCAACGCAAACACCAGTCTGCATGGAGTTGTACAAGGATATTAAACAACTAGGTAGAGTTATGTTGCGATTAGAAGGTACCACCATTGCGGCTGGTCTGATTACGAAGATTTTGTAATTCTGATGATATAAATGTAGTCTCGAATAACGCAAAGTAATTTATATACATGTAGAAGAATTTTACTTAGATCTAACATATACATATAGTATTTATATACATCACACAAAATGACATATATAAACTCTATAGGTTGTTAGTTTATCGTCGCGGTCAATAATGCCTTCCACCTGAAGTTAGCTGCGTTCTATAGTACATGTAACGTGCACTATAGAAATCCCTAGAAAACAGCTACTTCAGGTGGAAAGCATTATTGACCGCGACAAGAGTACAGAGAACTTTACTCAATTACTTAAGACTTTTTCTTAATATATCCTATAGTATATTTGTAATTGTTTATATCTTGAACGAGCGAAATTAATTTATAATGTCCAATAAAGGTATGGTTACATTATTTTCATCCAAGATTTATATCAAATGCTTTATTTATTTACATTATCATTTATTACTTCCTGATTAAAGATTTTGTGATGTATATCATCAAAGAAATGATCTCAAGTTACTAAGGTTTTAACGTTCTCTATGTATTTTTATACGCAAGTGTATTATATGACGATTAAAGAACTAATATTTTATAAGTTACAAAAATTCCTTTAATAACAAATTGCCCTTAATGAGAAAGTTATAATTTTTTATATATTAAATACATTTTTTTTTAAATACATTAACACACTACTTTATCATAACAAAAGATACTGGACAAATTGATATAAATGTAATTATACATCCACCTCTCAACTATATCGATTTTGGTTCCAATACTAGCTACTTTAATTTTTCTTATATTAAAATGAATACAACAAAATATTTTTGCTTCAATTTTTTCATCTTGCACAACTGCTACATCCTCCGAAAAATGGGATGTCAACATTGTTTCCCGTATTTGGTCTACCAAGTCTACGTGTTGGAGGACGTGGCCTGCATATAATAAACAATTGTAGAAGTTATTGTCTTATAGTTTTACAAAAATAAACATCTGAATACTATACCCAGAGCCAGGACGGTAGTCCCTTGAATACCGACTTCCCAATGAATTCATGCCAGGATTGAACAATGTTTGGAAACTATATCCAGCATTATGTTACGCGCATAAAGAAAGAATGCAGCTAATTAGACGAAAAGTCATGATTTATCATATAACAATGGTTCATTAAAATACAGCGGTTTATATAGCACTTACAACATGATGATCATATAAATTATTCCTGTAAAAAATCCGAGAACCCTCTTCAATCCCCATGGAGTAGATTTTACCACGTTACCATCTATAAGCAAATTATTATATACGAATTGTCTTTTGTACGCAAGAAAACAATTAGGTTAGATTTTACAGTATAATACCATCCGTTACATAAACCATATTTAAAGCAACACGCTCGTTGACTCGTTGAGTGGTGCAGAGACAAAATTTAAAGTTTATTTTCAATTCTTCGTGACATACAATTTAGCACGCAATTAAATTATTATGTGTAACTGGTGTAACCAGAAGACTTCTCTCTGGGTGTGGCTAATGGCTTCTGTCAGTGTCCACAAGACGCGGAAAGGCTTTAGGGCCGGTTTCACCATCTCCGATTAATGCTGGGTCTACAATGCGAGTCGCAAAGTCGTGAGTCGCAAGAATTGACCAATCACAGTCGAATTTGAGGAGAATAATCGACTGTGATTGGTCAATTCTTGCGACTCACGACTTTGCGACTCGCATTGTAGACCCAGCATAACTGTAACCTTCGATTAAACTCACTCTTCGTCGGA
Organism: Temnothorax nylanderi; assembly: GCF_030848795.1. Lineage (NCBI taxonomy): Eukaryota > Metazoa > Arthropoda > Insecta > Hymenoptera > Formicidae > Temnothorax > Temnothorax nylanderi. The sequence goes on from NW_027250049.1 coordinate 18,658, forward strand.
GTTCCGCTCGAGCCGTGGTGCGAGACGGACGTGTTTGACTGCGCTCTCGCTTAACTTGCCTTTACCTAATTGCTTGTGACGCGTGATCCTTTGTCTTGGGGGCTTATCCTTGGCGTATTCTCGGGTGGGCGTATAATTATTATATATTAATGCTCCCCTCTCGGAGGGGGAGCGATTTAGTTCCAACCAGAACCCGAATGGATTCGACGGACGGACAGTCCCGCCTTCGTCAGGGACACCATTCCTCGGAGGACGGAAAACTCTTGGCTAACAAGAGATTGAAAACGGACGTTTTGGAACAGGACTTCGACAAGTTCGCCAGAGACCGCGCCTCTGAGGAATCTCGATCTGATTCGGAATGGCAAGTGATAAGGATGCGTAAAAATACGCCCGTTAGGACGCCGATGGACGAGACACTCAGGATGCAGGGAGATAGTAATAGCGACGCGGATATTCCCCTCGGGGAGGATAATATGGAAGTGGAGATCGCGAGCCTTAGTCAAAGTGATAATCGGGGCAGCGAACTTTTTGTAAACCAAGCGCCTCCGAATAAAGAAAGTGATCTTCGCCCTTCCTCGCATGCAGATCATGCGGCGCGTTGTACTGGTTCACGTGATGTTGGTGTGATCGATGGCGCGACTGTGGACGCACGTGCCTTGGCTGTGGATAGCGTGCCTGAGTCTGTGGAGGGGGAGAGAGAGTCTTTCATTGTATGCGGTTCTACCTTGAGAAGGGAAGATGCCATAAATCCGGCTGGGACTAATGTACAGAGGATTACCAGATTTCAGGACGATTTCAGAGGAATAGCTAGGATTTCCCTTCGACTCCCTCCCGATCAAACCTCAAATAAAAAAGGTAGGAATCTTATAAAAATATGGATGACTCTATCCGATCTCAAGATTTGCCCTACATCGGTTACAATGGTGAATCATTTCACCGCGGAGGCTGATTTTAAGGACTTTGCGGACGCTAATATCGCTCTAGATAGGATCGACAAGCTTAAGGACCCGGTCAAGTTAAAAGCTAACTTGGACCAACGTTTAATTTTTTGTAAGGGCGTTATATCAGATTGGCCCTCGTCAATCCCCGATCTTTGGTCGGCAATAGGTGATAGGTCCAAAATCACTAAGCTGGAGCGTATGTACCGACGGAAGTGGGACCCAGTTAATAAGAAATCTATATTATCGGTAACAGACAATATTCTTGTTACCTTCAATGATAATCGTATTCGAGATCTCAACATATTTTCTTATGGTGTTAACCTCAGAGTTCGGGCATATGTACCACAAGTCCGGCAGTGCTTTAACTGCTTTAGATTCGGTCACACTAAAATCGCTTGTAAGTCCGAGACACGATGTATCATATGTGGAGACAAAGCTCACGGTCAATGCGACAAAACTGAGCGTTGCTGTAACTGCGGGGATCAACACAGGTCGACATTTAGAGGCTGTCCCGCTTTTGAAAAAACTAGGAATATTAATGTTGTTATGGCTCATAAAAACGTCTCTTTCCATAGGGCGAGGCGGATCGTTGAGGTTGGAGACTCCCCCCCCTCCCCCGAAGTATCAAAGCAGGATTCTTTATCCAGATGCATGGCCAAATTTACCGGAGCCTCCAAGGACGAAGTCTTATTCTGAGACGGCTAGAGTTAAGGGACGAGGAAGTTGGGAGGCTCACTCTCCCTCTCCTACTCCTCATTTCACAAGTGACAGCCGGGAGCCTTATCCCCGGGCCTATAATAAATCTAGTGACAAACGGAGCGTATCATATGACGCCTCCCGCAATTATTATAAGCAATTTGATACTAGGGCTAGTGATATTAATAAAGAAAAGAGAGGAATTATGTTTTCTGCGGCTCGCAATGGCGCAGCGTGGTCGAAGGTTATTAGAGAGGAAGAGTCCCCTCAAGATGACTCTGCCCACTCTCAGGGCAGCTCTTATATAAATGACACCATTGAGAAAATCCTTCTCCTGCTGCAAAGGATCCCGGAGGCCCGGGATAGACTGATGGATGTTTTAATGAACGCTGATTCTCGATATGGGTCAAGACGTGGTCCCCCCCAGCGCGACAGAGTACGTTTAGGATTTCAAGAGCAGGAATTGGACACCGAGAATGACAGGTTGGCTATCGTGGGGGGAGACGTAAGGCTCCCCCGTCCTCTATATTAAATTCAAACTACTACTGTGGAATTGCCAGGGTTATAGAAGCCACAGTAATGAGCTCTCTAAACACGCTATGGATTTCGACATTGTCGTCCTCACGGAGACTAGATGCACTGGTGCGCGGCATGTTTTCCTTTCGGGCTTTAGAACTTTACATAGTAGAAATCTGCTTGGTAGCGGTGGCGTCTCGGTCTCTGTGCGATCTCATGTTGAGTTCGACGTCATACCGATTGTTGGACTGCCGGTCGGATATGATGCAGTCTGCATCAAAACTAAGAATCTTAATCGCAATATTAACATTGTCGCCATTTACAGACACCCAAGGTCTACTATTGCTCGACACGATTTCCGTGCTGTGTTTGACTCTGTACGTGGACATCAGGAGGATACGGTTATTCTCGGCGATCTAAATGCACACAACACCCTGTGGAACTGTGCCTCCAATAATGATAGCGGTGATGTCTTATTCGACATCATGAGTGATAAGGATTTTCTGTGTGTGAACACCGACACCAAATCACGTGTGGGATATACCGGGCAGCGTGACTCCAACCTTGACCTGCTATTTTGCTCTGGCGGTGCAGTCAACAGAATCGACTATCAACAGATGGATGAGACATGGGGTAGCGACCATTTTCCTATCACTTTTACATTCGATTACCACACTCAGGTTTATCGTAAAATTACCAATAGAATCTCTACCAAGAAAACTGACTGGTCTCGTTTTCAAGAGCTGGTTTCTGACGAGGTCAATTCTTCACTCTTTCCGCATCTCAACCTTTTTGACTCGAATTTTGATTACTATTATAATCATTTTATAGATGTTCTTAAAAATTCCGTCGCCCGTGCCTCTGGCAGGAAGTGCCTCAACACTGAGCCTATTCGAGATGACCCGGATAAGCGGAAGAGATCGCACAGATGGTGGGAGGCAGAATGCGACGAAGTCATTAAGTCTAGAAAGGCTGCTTTTTCCGATTTCAAGAGGCTCAAGAGTCTACACTCATGGGCTGAGTATAAGAGGCGATGTGCTTTGGCTAAGAAGACTATAAATAAAAAAAAAAAGGACAACTTTGAGAAGTTCTGTAGTGAAATCAATAGATTTACTAGTCTGAGCTTTGTTTGGAATACGATTCGCATCATGAAGAATTCAAGGAAGAACATTGAATGGAACAAGTGGCAAACTACCAACAGGGAAACTGAAATCAGAAAATCCATAGATTGCCTTGCCCCCCCTTCCGTGGGCTGTGAACCGATGGAGGCCCCCGACGGGTGTCAGGGATATGGCGACCTTGATGCTCCCTTTTCCCGTGCAGAGTTAGAGAGAGCTATTGATATGGTCAGGAGGGATTCTGCTCCGGGACTTGACGGTGTTGAGTACAAGATGCTCAGATTGCTCCCGGATTCTGCCAGGATATGCTTATTGGAATTGTTCAATACGGTTTGGTCTACCGGTGTTCTACCGGAAGATTGGCATGCGTACCAGGTCGTGTTTATCGACAAGGTCGGTCGGGAGAAGGTTCGACCGATTTCCCTTTCTTCTTGTGTTGGAAAACTAATGGAGAGGTTAATTAACGAGAGACTGATCTGGTGGGCTGAAAAGGAGGAGAAATTTAGTAAATCACAAAGTGGTTTTAGACGTGGAAGATCATGTGCCGACAACCTGGCCCGTATTACGTCCGACATCCGCTCTTCTATTAGCGAGGATAAATACACACTGGCTGCATTCCTAGATGTTGCATCGGCGTACGACTGTGTGGACTATTACATCATGCTGGACAAACTGAAGACGCTAAAATGCCCCGTTGGAATAATCAGATTCATTAGTAAGTGGTTATACCGAAGAAAGGTTAGATTCATTGTTAATTCTCGCGAATTCGTGGATCGCCTTGTCTATAGAGGGCTCCCGCAGGGCGCCGTTCTTAGTCCGGCATTGTATTCCTTGTTTACTCAGGGCTTGTGTGCCGATCTACCTGAGGGGGTTGAGGCCGTGGAATTCGCGGACGACATCGGGCTCTATGTTTCCGGTATTAACCGTGAGCGCAACCGTCTCTTACTGGAGCGGGCCGTTAACATTGTTGCGGAGAGACTTAGTAGGATTGGTCTGGATCTTGAGCCGAGAAAAACCGTCCTGGTTGAATTTTCCAAGAGTGGTTACACAGATAGGAAGCTCAGCATCCGGATTCGAGATGTGGAGATCTTTAATGGCAATAGTGCGAAATTTTTGGGCATCTGGCTTGATAGTCGACTGAGTTTCCACCGCCAGGTACAGGAAGTTAGGGGTAAGGTGAACAGGGCCAACTCTATTTTGAGATATCTATGTCGAGTCTCCACGGGCATGGAAGTCAATACTGCCCTTATGCTGTACAAAAGCCTAGTGAGATCCGTTACTGATTACGGTAACTTTATCTATTTCCCCAGGGATGCTGCTTTCCAGCTTAAACTGGAGAGAGCCCAGTACATGGGCATTCGCACTGCTCTGGGCTACCGCAACAGCTCACCTAACAATGTCATTGTTGCTGAGGCTAAAGTGAGATCCTTACGAGATCGAGCCTTTATGTTGGGTAGTAATTTTGTAAATAAAACTATCGTTTACAATCGGAATGGTCTCTGCCAAAAATTACAGCGTATGTCGGACATGGAGAGCTACTGCCGATACAAACAGCCTATGTACAGATTTTCTCTCCTCTCTGATATCTGGAGGAAAGCCCAGACTTACAGGGCTGCATTGGGACCTTCGCGTGGGTTTGAGATCTTTCGGGGGCCATATGGCGCCCACTCCTTCCTGCCTATCGTGGATACTGAAATTGGTAAAACCAGAAAATATAAAAAATATCCGGACCACATCCTTATTCAGGAGGTTATTGATGAATATAATTTGGAGTCCCCGGAGATCATTTTTACGGATGGCTCTTATGATGAGGCGAAGCGTTCGACTGGTGCCAGTATGATCATTTGTGATCAGGATATTGCCTACAAAATGAGCCTGCCTTTTATGTGCTCGTCTTACACGGCTGAGGCATTTGCGGTTAAGTCGGCTCTGCAGCTTGTTCTACTTCAGAGTACACACAGGAAACGTGATATTGTGATCTTTTCGGATTGTAAATCAGTTCTCCAATCTATTAACAATAATCACCTAAATGTGCACAAAAATAAATATATTACGGAAGCTAGGCTCTTGCTTTATGATTTGGTACATGAGTGTGGGAAGAGAGTTATACTGATATGGATTCCAGCGCATGTTGGTATCACTGGAAACGAGATGGCTGACGGGTTGGCGAGGGAGGCGGCTACCGAGGAGGCCGACCCATCTATTGTGGTTCCGGTGGGGGACATTATGATGCGTGTCAGGCGGGAGACTTGGGAGTCTACACAGAGAACGATCGTTGCGGAGTCTGCGTTTAAAGGATCCTTCTATTTCAATAACTTTTACGATCAAAGTACTACGAAGCCGTGGTTTTGGGGTCTTAATAAGGCAAGATACTTTGTCACATTCATCAATAGATTGAGAGCCAACCACTTCAATTTGGGATCTTCCCTGTACAGAAAAGGTTATATTGACAGCGAGAGATGTGATTGTGGCTACGAGATTGAGGATTTGCAACACGTTTTGCTACAATGTAGAAGATACGACGACTTGAGAATTGATATGGATGCGGAACTCAGAGCTGTTGGATTTCTGACCCATATAGACATTTTTAACCTTATTAAGAGACAGAATTGGAAAATTTTACACATTATTATAAAATTTTTTAAAGGAATTGGGAAAGTTATTTGATTCAGTTGTATATACAATCTAGGTTTACATCGTTTGTGTCAATTACCATTGGGTAGAAGACACCTGACCATCCCCACCCGAGGAATAATTGAAAAAACCCCTCACTCTTCGTCTCTTTCTAAGGCCCAGTTCAACAGTGGCCAGTTAGCTTAACTAGTAGTTAACTCTCACTCTCTGTCTCTTTCTAACCTCAAAGGTTAGAAAGAGAAGGAGAGTGAGAGTTAACTACTAGTTAAGCTAACTGGCCACTGTTGAACTGGGCCTAAAGGTGCGATTTCACCACAGTATAACCACAGTATAACCAGTAGTCCGACTCTCTGTCGGCACCTTTGATCTATCGGTTCCCGATTCGCCGCCATTATTATGGAAGCGCCAACGGCGTATCAACGGTTAAAGGGCCCCGGGTTTTCAGGGTTGCACTTAGAAGTTAAAGCGCCCCGGGTTTTCAGAATTTTACTTAGAAGAGACGCATAAGAACTGTATATATTATTCACGCGTTAGAAATGGCCTAGGTAGGAATACAAGAAAAAAGATTGTACGAATAAAAATGATTAATGAAATTGCTAGCATAGCAGTTTCGATGAATTGTTCAAGTGCTAATTAGATATAAAATAACTATTATAAATTGTAAGATTAAATATTAATATATTATTATAAATTATTGCAAATTATTATAAATTATGAGGTTAAAGTTGAAATTATAAAAAAATAGTGCAATTATTTTATTTGATGTTAAAGATTTTATATTCGTGGTAAAGTTTAATTAAAATTAATGATGCAAAAACAATATCATTTTTGCAAAGTTACATTTATTGCATATACGGCGGTATATATTTATTACATACATTTACATATATATATGTAAATACATTACATATATTTACATGTACAGCGGTATTTAATCGTGTCTCCAAATAATCATTTTATTTTTGTTTGTGGATGACTTAAAGTTGTAATTTATAAATTTTAATGTGTAATATATCCGCATTCTAAAAAATAATTTTTTTAAATATAAATGTGGGAAGCTACTGCATGGGTGCTTAAATGTTATTATTTCAACCTCCGCTAACAATTTTTGTATAATATTTTTTTCCAAAACAATATATATTTTCAAAGTGCTGATTAAAAATCGCTTCCAACGAGCACACGTAAAAAATAAAATTATTATGTGGCATTTTTAAATTTCCAAAAATTGAATTATTGCTTTGGTATGCCTTAAAAAAACAATAAATTGTCGAATCTTCAAATTCTACGTGATCGATACTATATTCTTTGCAAATTGTGCATGAATGTTTCTTTAAACATTTACCAATCAAAAAACCGCATATATAACGAATTGAATTTTTTTCAACTAAATTGAGCTTTTCATAATCAGTATCATCCGGTGTAAATGTATCAAAAAGTCCGCCTTCACTTTCTTCTTCAATTTCTTTCATTTCATCTCCTATATCTCCATTCAATCTGCTTAAGTCTAGCAAGATATTGTCAAAATCATCTTCGCAGTTTTCGTTTCCCGTATTATAGAAATCCTGACACAGCAATTTTCTGAATGCTCGAGTGAACTGCCAGGAAGAAGGGTTCGGACAGTTTCCTCCTCCTAAACGAATTTTCCCAAAAAAGTTTTCTATAGGATCTTGATTTAATCTCCTTGTTTGCAGAGAAACAATTCCTTCTTTTTCTTTGAGACATTCCCATAGTTGCAGCACGCCTGAAATAGTAACTTTCCAGCCATTGATGAAGTTCATTTGATTTGTCACGTTCTGATCATTGTGATTAATAATTATTAATGAATCAAAAAACTCTAAACATTCTTGTAAAAAGGTAGTCTGGAATTCTTTCCCTTCGAAAACGTGAGCGTGCAGTTTGTCTCCCTCGTATTTAGAGGTGGAATTTAACATGTCAAACAGTTTATCCATTTTGTCTATGAAAGTTACCGTCCCAACTGCATCAGTTGATATTTTTCCAAAATGGATATATGAACTTACACCTGCCACCGTACTTTGACTAAGAAGCTGAGGAGCTAATCGAGTTTTCATTTTTTCCTGTGGCCTTGGATTTAAATGAGAGTAAGTTAATTTTGGCGCCAACCTGAACGGCATTGATTGATCGATCTCATAAAATTGTCTTACGTAACGTATGTTAGTAAAATATTGGCCAAACTTGAAAGTATATTTTAAAAACATATTTCGCGTTGCCTTTATCAAATGCGGCACATCGAATAAGAAAAAAATCTTGCGGTTGTTCAGCGTAAAATATGGGGTACTATTAGGCGTAATTCCTAATTCATTTGCGAGTTGCTTATTCTTAGGACCCATATCACATACTACAGCAGCAACTGTTACACCAATATTTTGCAATTCAAAAATACATTGAGTGAGTAATTGTTTAAGAACTGCAGTTGAACAAGCTGTATTCGAAAGTTCGTACGCAAGAGGCTGTTTCCAATCACTAAAAATACTTCTTGCAAGAAAGACGCATGCAAATTTTGCTGGTTGGAATTGCTTTTCATTGCCACTCTCATGAAAACCGATAACTTTATCAGTTTTTTTATCATAATACAAATGGCATTTTAATGACATTTCATCAAAACATATTACGCACATTTTTCCAGACTCTCGCATAGTTGCAAATTTATTGGCCAGTAAATTGAACACGTTTTGATTTATGCCGCTCGTAATAGAAATATTAAGTGTTATATCATTGAGAGTCGTTTTACTTGGCAAAGAAAATATCGATGACAAAGCCCTGTACGCTCTTGGCCCTTTAAAATACAAATTCAAGCACAATCGTTTAAATTCTAGGGAATACCTCCGACCTCGGGCTTGTTTCTTGCCTGCTAATACTTGTTCTTTTACAAACAATGCTATCCGCGGTGGCAGATATTTTTCACAGTCCTCCAAAAATTGATTTTTAGTACGTGTTTTTTTATCGTTTCATTCAAAGTAGCAATCTCTTTTTTAGCATTCTAATTTCTGCTTGTGCCTTTAATTTTCTCGGAGTACGAGCAGACAAATCGTTCGTGGTTTGAGTAACTTTATGACTAATACTCTGTACTTCTTTGTGGTTTCTAACACCACTGGGCCTTGCGGTGACTGCAATGTTAGGATCTGCAATACTGTTGTTTGCTGAAAGAACGACGATTGAAGGCTGAAGAAATTTGGCGATGTTAATTGGTTCCAAGCTGACATTGTGTTCCGCTCGTACATCAGGCTCTGCGGAAAGCTGCGACCTTTCTCCCTCTTCCAACGAATGAGTAGTTTTTCGCATGCCAGATGAAGTGTTATTTTTTGCATTTGCACAATTCTGAAATCAGATTTTATAAAGATCACGTCTAGCAGGTTCAAACCTATCAGCTGCAGTATCTTCTAATCAACAGCTCGATTCTTTTACTTAATCTTGAATTGATCATTTTTAATTTACTTACCACATTGTGATCATTTTCTAAATTTTCCATATTCTGATCATTTTCTACATTTTCCATATTCTGATCATTTTCTAAAACCATATTCTGATCATTTTCTAAATTTTCACCCAAATTGAGAGTTGGTTGAGCCAGAGAAAGTAAACGGTTTTTCAAATAATTTGTATACATTCGGTCCTCAAAATGATCGCTGCAAACTCTGCGGGAATAAACACGTTCTGGTTTTCCTTTCAAAAGATCCTCGCGACGACACGCAATTGCCCACTGTCTTAACCTAAAATTATTAAACTTTTGTATTATGATTTAAAGGAAAAATAATTGTTCTGTAACATGTACAAAAAGTCGATATATACAAACCTTTCGGCATCCTTAGGGAAACGAAAGAAATGACAATTTGATTTTTTGCTCGTATTTCGGCAATCTCGAACGCTACAAATTGTATAACCTATGCTTTTAGGCATTTTGGAAAATAATCTAATCGAAATTATCCAAAATATCAAGTGTCTCTGCGCGTCACACTGACTAACGAATTTATTTTTATCTCATCGTCAAACGTATAATTGCAACCACGTATAAACTGTGGCGCCTCGGCGGGGTCACACCGACGTTGAACTACCACGCATACAAAAATCCTCTGATTGGTCGCTTCCAACAAAATGTCGATGCGCAGATCGGATCGACGCGGAACCAAAACAATTGACAGAGTCGGACTACTGGTTATACTGTGGTTTAGCTTTTTGGCGCTGTTTGACGCTCGAATCCAGCGTCGAGCGTCATCGTGAAATCGCACCTTAAGGGCCAATTTCACCAACCACGGTTAGCTTAACCGACAGTTAAAGTTAGCAGGATTGACCAATAGAAAGCAGGGTGGATTCATTTCTATTGGTCAATCCTGCTAACTTTAACCGTCGGTTAAGCTAACCGTGTTTGGTGAAATTGGCCCTAAGGGGGACAGTTAGAAAGAGATGAAGAGTGAGTTTAATCGAAGGTTACAGTTAATCGACGTTGGTGAAACTGGCCCTTAGTGGAGGCAAATTAGGTTTTTATCTCGGAACCGGTTAAAACTATTCGGATTTGACCGTTTTTTTTTAAATGTAGGTAATTAAAAACACTACAATGTTTATGGGTTAAAAATTGACGCTAATTGTTTATTTAATAAATTTATAAAATAAAGTTAATAAATAAATAAAAGCGTCAATTTTTAACCCATAAACATTGTAGTGTTTTTAATTACCTACATTAAAAAAAAAACGTTCAAATCCGAGTAGTTTTAACCGGTTCCGAGATAACGTACTTTTTTGGTCTAATTTGCCTCCACTACTTGCCGCGCGGCAAGAAGCGACGCGGTAGCCAATAAACTTTTGGTTCTTACGGAAAAACGACACGTTGATTGGCTACCGCGTCGCTTATTGCCGCGCGGCAAGCGTTTCCGCGTCCTGTGAGCAGAAGCCATAACTACCTCTGTGAAGTTGGCCGGACAACTCCAACGTATCGAACTTTCATTAATTGGTATCGATTGGTGGTCGTTTGGTGGTCTTTGGTAGTCTAGTCAGATCGTTTGGTGGTTAGTCGTTTTCCTGTAAAATAAAAATAAAATTTTGGGTGTAAAGTTAGCCGGACAATTTTAATTTTTCAACCAATTTAACTTTATTACGGCTCATTCGACGCGGAATTATTTGGTGGTCACGAATATTTAAACTAGAACGTTTGGTGATCAACCGTTTTCCTAGAAAGTAGAAAAAACCGTATGCGCATAATGTCCGACGTATCACTCTGTGCCATCCCATACAGCACAAAATATTTTTTAAATATTTTTAAAATATTTTTTAGGAAGATTAAAATAATTTACAAAAATATTTTTAGAATGTTTCTATGTCCGTCAGATCATGTCAGAAAAATATTTTTAAAAGGTTGCAAATAAATATAATCAATAATTATTTGTAAAATCTTTTAGAAATATCGCTTCGAAAAATAAAATATGTTTGACCCAATCAGCAATAATTGTTTCACGTTTGAAAGATTTTTTTAATATTTGAAAAATATACATCTTTACATCTTTAGAAAATATTTTGTATATTTATAGCATCGCAGTGTGTGGTGTTGGGTAAGCCTGGCGTCGTATTGCTGGCGAAGATATGTGTCGCGAATGCAGGGGATGGAAACTCCCATTAAAAAAGTAAGAATAGTGTTTCAACGCCATCTGGGCTAATAGACCGGTTTCTTGACACTATAATGTAAACTCGCGGGGCGTCGGTAATGTGTTCTGAAGGTAAAGAGAGTATCAATAGAGGTGAATAGATGAGATTATTTGCATATTCGTATTGGAATAGTTAGAAATATTTATAATGTGATCTAATGTGAGAAAGGGTAAAAGTGGTGAAAAGTAGTGAACGCAGTAGTGAACGTGAAAGTAGAAAAACCGAGATTTTGAACACTAGCAGCAACTGGCAGTGAACGTAGCCTCTAGTATCAATAGAGATGAATAGATGAGGTTATTTGCATATTCGTATTGGAATATTCAGAAATATTTATAATCTGATCTAATGTGAGAAAGGGTTAAAGTAGTGAAAAGTAGTGAACGCAGTAGTTGTATCAACTTGTCAAAGAATTGAAAAAGTAAGAGATGGTCTTATGGACTAACAAGTACTGCATTTAGGCTGCGGTCCACTTGACGCTACAAATGCTTTGAAGCGTTCTTCTTCTCCTTCTTTCTTCATTGAAAGAAAGGAGAAGAGGAATATGTCGAAGCATTTAGAATTTTAGAGCGTCAAGTGGATTGCAGCCTTAGTGTGAAAATTACTTGTAACAAATGTTAACAGTATTTAATGTTATTAGTAATTTAAATGTAAATTAAATTAAAAGTAACAAAAATTAAAAATAACCACATGAACAGTCTATTTATTATTTTTTAAGCAAGAAAAGTTTATTGATTTCGACTTCAATTGGCAAAATAAATTGAAACGTGTTGCTACGTTTCGATCCTTCGGATCGGGTCCTTATCAAGCAATCTAAACAACAAAAAAACAATCCGGTATAACAATAATTGGGTCCGCAAGATAAAATTAATAGTCAAGGAAAAACATTATAAATAAAAAGCGATACCTGGTAACTATTCTTTGTCACAAACTTAAATATCGGCATTTTCGAAAATTTTACCCGAAATAATCATAAATTGATCGCTGGAAGAACAATAGTCAGTGAGCAATGTAAAAAAGTATGCAATTAAAGGCAAGCAAAAAATAACTTACAAGTATAAGTCGGTGACAGCAGAGAATGCGTTTAATTATGAGAGAGTGACCACCGCGATGAAGTGCTGTCGTTATTGAGCACATAAAAGAAATATTTTCCGGAGCAGGACATTATCGAGGAGCTACGACTAACGCTGTTTTTAATTAAAAAACATACGAAGACGATTAATTTAAAAAAGGATACAGAAAACTTAAATCCTATATATGACAAGGTAATTTCATCGTTGTAAATATCACGTGAACCATGTTTATATTAACGCGTGTTCACATGTCGGAGTTGAGAGGTATACTAACTGTTTTTCGTACCTGACAATGTACATTGTAGGTTGTTAGTATAAACATGGTTCACGTGATATTTACAACGATGAAATTATCTTGTCATATATAGGATTTAAGTTTTCAGTATCCTTTTTTAAATTAATCGTCTTCGTATGTTTTTTAATTAAAAACAGCGTTAGTCGTAGCTCCTCGATAATGTCCTGCTCCGGAAAATATTTCTTTTATGTGCTCAATAACGACAGCACTTCATCGCGGTGGTCACTCTCTCATAATTAAACGCATTCTCTGCTGTCACCGACTTATACTTGTAAGTTATTTTTTGCTTGCCTTTAATTGCATACTTTTTTACATTGCTCACTGACTATTGTTCTTCCAGCGATCAATTTATGATTATTTCGGGTAAAATTTTCGAAAATGCCGATGTTTAAGTTTGTGACAAAGAATAGTTACCAGGTATCGCTTTTTATTTATAATGTTTTTCCTTGACTATTAATTTTATCTTGCGGACCCAATTATTGTTATACCGGATTGTTTTTTTGTTGTTTAGATTGCTTGATAAGGACCCGATCCGAAGGATCGAAACGTAGCAACGTTTCAATTTATTTTGCCAATTGAAGTCGAAATCAATAAACTTTTCTTGCTTAAAAAATAATAAATAGACTGTTCATGTGGTTATTTTTAATTTTCGTTACTTTTAATTTAATTTACATTTAAATTACTAATAACATTAAATACTGTTAACATTTGTTACAAGTAATTTTCACACTAAGGCTGCAATCCACTTGACGCTCTAAAATTCTAAATGCTTCAACGTATTCCTCTTCTCCTTTCTTTCAATGAAGAAAGAAGGAGAAGAAGAACGCTTCAAAGCATTTGTAGCGTCAAGTGGACCGCAGCCTAAATGCAGTACTTGTTAGTCCATAAGACCATCTCTTACTTTTTCAATTCTTTGACAAGTTGATACAACTACTGCGTTCACTACTTTTCACTACTTTAACCCTTTCTCACATTAGATCAGATTATAAATATTTCTGAATATTCCAATACGAATATGCAAATAACATCATCTATTCACCTCTATTGATACTAGAGGCTACGTTCACTGCCAGTTGCTGCTAGTGCTCAAAATCTCGGTTTTTCTACTTTCACGTTTACTACTGCGTTCACTACTTTTCACCACTTTTACCCTTTCTCACATTAGATCACATTATAAATATTTCTAACTATTCCAATACGAATATGCAAATAATCTCATCTATTCACCTCTATTGATACTCTCTTTACCTTCAGAACACATTACCGACGCCCCGCGAGTTTACATTATAGTGTCAAGAAACCGGTCTATTAGCCCAGATGGCGTTGAAACACTATTCTTACTTTTTTAATGGGAGTTTCCATCCCCTGCGCGAATGTCATGATTTTGCTTCGCCGAAGGCCTGCTTATATTAAATCCCAACTGAAATTTACTTGCGAGTTAGTCTTACTATTATGCGCCGCCTAGTGGCGTCGTTGCGAACTGGCACGGAAAAATGCGCTACCTTTTTTAATTAAGAATATTTCATAATATTTCAAAAATATTTGAAAAAAGATTATAGAACCAATAATAAAGAGTGAGAACAAGTGTCCATAGGCAAATGGCCCAATTTTTTTTCGCACTCGACTCCGGCCACAAAGTAGGCACCAAACGAAAGGCCACCCCTGCACCCAGATAACAAAATGCCCGCAAAGTGAGCTCACGACGCGTGCACGTCGTGAACTCATGGTGCTAGACAGATGCGTCCTCAAATGATGCTCATATGACTCGCACGCGTGAGTGCCGCAAGCATGCGGGTCATATGAGCATCAATTGCTCTCACCTTGTACCCTACTTTTTAATATATATATATATATATATATATATAATATGTACATTACAGTTATAAAAACGTTAAATTAAAGAAGACCAAATATATTTATTTATAAACATTTTTATTTTAAAATTTGCACACACGTGAGTGCCGCATGCGTGCGGCTGATATGAGCATCAATTGCTCTCACATATATTATACATACATATATACGCTCTCATACATTTTATAAAGTTGAAACTCACTGAAATCTCAATAAAATCATATCTCGATACGACAGCAATTGTTGAAACCGACAAGTTTAAAGGACTCCGTAAAAAACCACGGAAAAATGGATACCGGTCAAATTGGCTAAAAATTTAGTATGATGTGGTTCATGACGTCCTGGTGAAAAGTGACCATGGGCACAAAGTCCAAACATGGAGTTTTCGAGTTACAGAGCGTCAAACATCGGGAAAATGGGTTTATCGGCTCAGTAGTCTTTAATGTGTACGGTCATGCTGGTGTGTGCCTGTGCGTGTGTGTGCGTGTGAGTGAGTGTGTGTAGGTGTAAATAATAATATCTCGCACGCGCGCGCACACACGCACGCGCGCGCACACACACACACACACACACACACACACACACACACTCAGTCACCCACACTCACTCACTCACTCTCTCACTCACTCACTCACACACACACACACACACACACACACACACTCAGTCACCCACACTCACTCACTCACTCTCTCACTTACTCACTCACACACACACACACACACACACACACCACACACACTCACTCACTCACTCACTCATTCATTTATACATACCACACACACTCACACACCACACACACACACACTCACACACCACACACACTCACTCACTCACTCACTCATTCATTTATACATACCACACACACTCACACACCACACACACACACACACACACACACACACACACACACACACACAGGCATACACCAGTACGACCGTACACAGGACTACTATGAGCCGATGAACCCATTTTCCCGATGTTTGACGCTCTGTCACTCGAAAACTCCATGTTTGGACTTTGAGCCCATGGTCACTTTTCACCAGGACGTCATAAACTACATAATACTAAATTTTCAACCAATTTGACCGGGGTACATCTTCCCGTGATTTGGTGCAGGATCTTTTCGCATGTGTCACATGAAAATCTTTATATTAAAACTGTTCGCCGCAACAGTGATGCAATATATAAAAGTAAGAAAGTAACACAGTTTTCACTCCTTCTTTTCAAGCACGCTTCTGGCCTTATCCAACCAAATCGAGAACGTCGTGAGTTTATTCTTGAACTTTGTTAATTCATCTCTGGCACCAATGAGACGTTTCACTAATTTGTCAGTGCGATCTAACGCTTTGTCAAATCGGGTTCTAATAGATCGACCGTTCTTCTCCAAAGTAGACACTTCGTCGCTGGATAACACATTGCTGCCCGTCAAGACGACCTGTCGAATCTGATCCAGGCAGGATGAAACAGATCGACTGTACGATTCAAGATCTTTCTCTATTTCTTTCATGATAATTATCTGCTTTCTTAACTGCTCTACGTCTTCCTTGACGGTATCTTGATTCGCCAGCTTGTCCTCAATTTCGGAGATCCACTGCAGAAGCTTAGAGAGCGTCTCGTCACAGAGCTTGTACTTTTCCTCCACCGCTTGCTTAACTCGGTCCGCGATGTCGGTCCGCTCGGCGTCGCAGAGCTCCCGCTGGATCGCCTCGAGCAGCGACACCCGATGACCCTCCTCGTTCACCCCGCATGGACCTAACAGCCGATCGGCCAGCGCCGCGTCGATGATACCGTCGCGAGCGGCCTCCTCGATCGACACGCTCGTCCTGCCATCGCTCGACGTCACTATTCTACCGTTCCTAACGTCGAGGATCCTGAGCCGGATTGCCTCGCCTATGGTCAGGACCTCGCCAGTGCTCGGATCTACGATACCCCTAACGTCAATCACGTTCTCCGCCCCGATAACACCCCCGTCGTCGACTCGCGCCACCCTCCTAAGATCCCTAAGCTCGCTATTAAATCCACCGTCCACGACGGACGAGAACTCGTGCTGCTGCTGATGCTGTCGCCTGTTGGAGCTCGTTGTACCGCTCCCGTGCGAACGCTTGAGCAGGGCACCACCGGCGCCGACGGGTGGAACGGCCCCCGGGCTGGAGGTCTCGCCATTAGAACAATTACGCGGCCTGCTCCGCGCTGTAACTTCGCTTCGAGGTCTCGCTTGAGAAAGTCGTCTCGGTGGACTCTCGGAGGTATATTGCGATTGTGTGTAGTGTGTGGTTGTGGATGTGTAACGCTCCTCGCTAGTAGTGCTTTTGTATATGTTGAACTCTGTGCGGAACGTCCGCAGCGGCCTTTGTTCTTGAAGAGCGTAGATCGCGCCGGAGTCGAGTCTCCAGAGTGGCCAGTTCTTCCTTGTGCTCCTCCATTAAATCCGCCAACCTGGAAAACAATAAAAAAAAACTTGCACATTGCTTCCTCATAGTTCTTAAGTGTGCAAGTAGAAACTTGCACATTGCTTCCTCATAGTTCTTAAGTGTGCAAGTAGAAACTTGCACATTGCTTCTTCATAGTTCTTAAGTGTGCAAGTAGAAACTTGCACATTGCTTCCTCATAGTTCTTAAGTGTGCAAGTAGAAACTTGCACATTGCTTCCTCATAGTTCTTAAGTGTGCAAGTAGAAACTTGCACATTGTTTCCTCATAGTTCTTAAGTGTGCAAGTAGAAACTTGCACATTGCTTCCTCATAGTTCTTAAGTGTGCAAGTAGAAACTTGCACATTGCTTCCTTATAGTTTTTAGGTGTGCAAGTAGAAACTTGCACATTACTTCGTCACAATTTTTAAGTATGCAAATTATTTTTAGGTGTGCAAGTAGAAACCTGCACATTGCTTCCTTATAGTTTTTAAGTATGCAAGTAGAAACCTGCACATTGCTTCCTTATAGTATTTAAGTGTGCAAGTAGAAACCTTCGCTCACAAAGCTTCCTCTATTTCTGGATCTATTATTATTATAAATAATAAGTTATTTGATGGTTAAAATTTTATTTCATGAAATTATTGAATTTTTTTTAAAAGCAAAAGTTAAAGGCAGAATTTTTAAGAGAACTAATTTTATTAATTAAATAGAAAAGAATACACTCGTTTATTTTTAATTAAACACGAAAATATTTTTGATAAATAAATATGTAAAATAAATCCAATAATAAATAAATTAATAATTAAAAATAAAAATTGGTCCTCCCCGCCCCATATTCCCTCCTCTTCTTTGTCCGCTTTCTCTCCATTCGCCTGTCCATCCTCTTCCTCTTCCTCGATATCCTCCTCTTCTCAAGCTTTCCTCTCTCCATCCTCTTCCTTCAATCGAGTCTTTGTTTCGCCAATTTCCTCTGCCCCTGAATCCACGCGCTCGGGAAGAATAATAACTAAATGTACAATAATCAGCAATAAATTAATACCTAAAATAGTTTATATTTTAAAACTGTAATTCCACAATCACAATACATACTAATTATTTCTCTCTTTCAACTGCCTGCCACCTCTTTTTTTCCCTTTATCTTCTGTAATGCATATTACTTCCTCGTTTTTTTCTTCATTCAGTTCATCCCTTCTCCCATCTTGTTCTCTCGTTTTCTCCAAAATCCTAAATAAACCATATTTTATAACGTTTAATATTCCAAATCCGTGCAGATATCAACAATTACAAATTTAGGAAAATTAAGCAACTTAAGTAATAGTGTACTAACCTGCGATCTTTTCTAATTTTTTCTTCTTTTTCGAAATTTTTCTTCTCTATCTTTTTCTCTTCCTCTTTCTCTCTTTGACCATTATCCCTCCTATCGTTTTTTTCATGCTGCTTCTCAGTTATCGCGTTACCCATATTTTTTTCTCTCTTTTGGTGTTCTCTCTTATCTAGGTCTAAAAATTGATTTATAAACATCTCGCTTATTTGCAGATATCGAATCTCGAAATTATTATGAGATCAATTTCACTCTTATGATAATTTCGAGATTCGATATCTGCAAATAAGCGAGATGTTTATAAATCAATTTTTAGACCTAGATAAGAGAGAACACAAAAAGAGAGAAAAAAATATGGGTAACGCGATAACTGATAACTGAATACTTTCATTAAATGAAATTCTAACCATCAAATAACCTACACATTTTTTAAACAATTTTAAAAATCGGTAACCCTTTCACCGATCCTCGCAAAATTTAAAAAATTAGTTGATTAGATCAAACTTTATCAGGGTTCTATTTATGTACGGATTCTCCGAAATTTCAAACATCTGTAACTCCAGAACTATTAACCAAATCTTAATTAATTATATATGAAATAGGGGTAGAAAAAACTGAAAAATTTAATAGAATTAGATATAGATCGCTATCTCAAATATTGAGAAAGCTATAGAATAAAACACACTTAAAAAAAAAAAAAATTGAATAAAATCTATACCGGTCAACCGATTTTAATAAAATTTGAGGAAGACATACTTTCTATAATACTCTATCGATTAAAAAAAATGCATCCCGGTATCTAAAAAATTGTAGAAGTAGATGCGTGTACAAAAAATCCGTACACACACACACACACACACACATACATACATACTTCCGGACATTTTTTACTAATATGATTTCTCGACATTTTGGAACATTCTAAACCTATTTCCTTTAAAATCTCGAAAAAATTTTTTTTCACCATCACAAAGCTTCAAGAAACTTAGGTATATAAAGAATTAGTTTACTCTTTTACATCTCGCAGAGTTAATTCGACCTTCACTTTTCGTTTAATTATCCGATTCGTATTCGGTCATCTCCTCGGATGTACACTCTTGATCTTCGGTTCCATCATCTTCGGGATCCTGCTCTTTTGTTACAATTGCATTTTTTTTATTCTATTACGGATTCTCTGCTTTGCCGCACGCAAAACCTCTTGCATGTCCATTTTAAATTCCATTTTGCTCTCTGGCCCTTTGAAGAACGGACAATTTTGAGCTGCAACTGAAAGATAAAAATAAACATTTGTAAAGTTACACTACAAGGCTAATCCACTTTTAAAAAAGGCGTGTTAACTGAGTGAATTTCGTTTGTATCGAAAAATTGAAGCCTCTCTTCCGCGATGCCGATTGGTTATCTCGATGCGTTGTGCGAGTTATTTGCAGCTGTCATTGTATATTTTGACAGTTGTGTGTATCAAGGTTAATAGTGTAATAGTAATAGCATAATGTTAAAGCTAAATGGCGCGCGCGAAGCGCGCGCGTCTGTAATGTCTAGTTCACCAATAAATTTTCGTAGTCGGTTTTCTTAGTTCCTTTTTTGTTTGTTTATAAAAATCAACGAAAAAAAGAAGTGAGAAAACCGTGTAAAAATTCAACAAATAAAAATTGAGTGAAAATTTTTCAATGGAAATTGTAGGAGAATTTTTGCAACGATTGGTTGTATATTATATAAAAAATCTTACGATATAGGATATTGACAATTTTTGTATCGCCAAAATTTCTTGACTCAGCACCACCAGACCACGTAAACTTATTGACCAACTCGTCAGTCATAATCTCCTTTAGTGCCGCGTTTATAAAAATTGCGCCTAGGGACTTGTGATCTTCGAGCGCCCCGATCTAGCTCCCTCCTTCTCCAAATGAATAAACAGCATATAATTAAATAACATTTTTAATATTAAAACAACCTGTCTTCGAAGCGCGGATCTAGGTCGCGGCTGGGCTGGGTTCGAAGGAGGCGCGGAGGAACAGACGCGGGGCGAGGTTGGCAGAATGAAGCGTATTCCCAGCAGTGATGCCACAGATCGGCCTCCGTCGCATACGCACACAAGTCTCGTGCCCTGTCGGTGTGTCGGGCAACGTCGGGCAATAAGAAAGAGACGGATATATGATTTTCTGTCTCCTTCGCTCTTGCAGAATTCGAGTCGCGCGACGCGCGGCGATCCGACGCGACGTTTCAGTCGGTAACTCTTCCGTAGGGTAAGGCGTGCGCGTAATATTGTATCATAATCGATAAATGTATTTATTTACCATTATATATAAAAATTTAAATAATTGTTGTTAATCTTTGTAGAAAAAATATTAACAATCCGCAATTAGCAATATCCGTTATATACGTCTATACAAGAATTTAGGTATCTTTAATTATTCATTAAAAAATATTAATAAATCAGAAACACTGCTCATTCTATCTTTTTACACTCAATCCCCCATCCCCTTCGAAATACGTCTCATTCCATTTCCAATATAGCTATATAGAATTATAAAAATAATGAAATCCACTCTTGGCCAACGTGTACGTTTTTTTTTTAAATAATATTTTGTAATAAATGTGTTATTGATGTATATTTAAAATTTGCTTAACAAAAATAAAATAAAAGCAAAATTTAAATAATTTTATTTTTAATTCAGATCGATATTCCCATTGTATTTGTATTTCATGAATGTACGACGTACATGTTGTTGCTCGACAGAAACCGCGAGAAGGTGGTGGTCTCTTCCGTCATGAGGAAAATTTAAACAATTGTTATTAATTAATAAAATATACATAGAAAAAAACATTCTAATGCATACGATTATAATGCATATATTGTCTAAGAATATATTCAAGTATTAATATTAATACAATATTAAACAAACAATTGTTTATATACTAACTAGGCGTCTTATAAGTATGTACAGTAGAAAAAGGAAAGCTGCAGTGAGAGTGTTGCGATTACTTACATCTTACATTTAATAAAAAACGTTCATATACTTCACCTAATATAATACTTTAACATATTAGCGAAACATACATTACTAGTTATTTACTGAAAACAACAGAGATAAAATACAATTTATTTACCACGGATCGCTATGTATTTATTTTTTGCACGTAATAATCCGAGCAAAATAAATTATTTCTCATTATATTTGCTGTTTCCAAAAAATTATGTCTGATATTTCAGACTTCGCGGTGTTTCATCGCGGTGAATAAATTGTACTATCACTAGGTGTTGTTCTTGGTTTAGAATAAGACGTTTCGTGAATATTTCAATGTACTTCATCACATGACGAGCAACGCCTGATGAATTGCTAAATCAAGAACAACGCGGAAGCCAAATCTAGTAGTTAAGCTGTATGTTTGCTGCGACAATTATTTTCGTTACTTTTTAATATATATATACAGGGTGAATTTTATTTCGTGAACCAGTCTTTTACCATCAAAGGCGAGATACCGACCGTACTTGTAACTAACTTATCGGCTGTGGCGTACGTTGAGCCGCGCGAACCGAAGTCCTTTTGAATTCAAGCGCCTTAAGAACTATAAATCGCATTACATGCAATATGTAGTACGCTCGAAGCTACATTTACTCAATAAATTAAAGCGGGAAAATACATATTCTTATAAATAGAATAATTGCATGGCTCTATTTCTCTATAAGAATAAATATTATACCGCATATTTTTTGCGTATGAAAATAATTGCTTAAAAATTTACCTGATTTCACGCTTTCAGACTTCTTTGGTATGTAAGACTCAAACAGAAATATGTTAAAATCATATTGCGTAAAAGCACATACGGATATAAAAAAATATATCAGCGTGTGACATGCGTAACATGTTCACAACATATTTCTATTTTTATTTGAGAAAAGGCTCAAAATGACCCCCTTCCACTTTTTCACAAAGTACTGCTCTGTCCAAGATTGCCTTATGTACCCGGCGTAAGGTCTGAGGACGAATTGCACGACAAGCTCGTACAATTCTATCCTTCAGATCTTCAGGGCTAACAGGTCGCGTAGCGTATACCTGCTGCTTCAGATAACCCCATAGGAAAAAAACAAGAGGTGTAAGATCTGGTGAACGCGGTGGCCATTCGCGGGGACCATGAAGTCCGATCCAACGGTATCCGAATTTCCTATTTAATAACTCTCTTGTTGCCTTGGCAGTGTGTGCAGGATGGCCGTCCTGCTGGAACCACATATTAATACGTGATTCCAGTGGCACCTCATCTAACAAGGCAACAAGTTTATTTGTAAGGAAATTTCGGTATCTTTCGCCATCGACCTTGCCATCAATAAAATATGGACCTATGATGTGATCACCGAGAATACCCGCCCAAACGTTCACCGACCACCTGACTTGAGAATGTGCTTGTTCCATCCAGTAGGGATTCTCTCTGGCCCAATAACGTGAGTTATGGCGGTTAATGATGCCATTGTTTTGAAAGGTACATTCATCAGAGAAAAGAATGTATTTGGAGAAGTCATAATTCTCCTCACTCACATTAAGGAGCCAACTACAATACTCCAGCCTACGGGGTTTATCATTAGCATACAATTCTTGGGTCAGAATAACTTTATAAGGATGGAAGTGAGCCGACTTTAGAGCCTTACATACCGTTGACTGACTAATTTCTTGGTAGTGTGCTATAGTTCGGGTACTTGTTGTCGGATAGTCCACAACCATTTGCTCAATTGCCGCTTTGTTTATTCGCGGTGTTCGTCTTTTACGAAAATAATAAAACAATAATAAAAGTACATAATATTTACAAATAATGATACGAGTATACATAATATTTAAAATATTAATAGAAAATTTTGTAAATAAATACCTGGACGCTTAACAGGTTTAAATTGACCAAATTTTCGCAACCGCGACTCCAGCCTCATAAAAAATACATGATCCGGATGCTTTCGCTCTGGATATGTTAAAGCATAGGCTCTTGTGGCTATTCGTGGGCGTCGATTGTACTTGCCATAAAGCAATATCATGTCTGTCATTTCGGCGTTCGTAAAATTGTGTGTCATTTTCGTACGATCTTTACTTACACGAAATGTTACGAAACGAAGCAAGAGAAACGATCTCACTGCGAATGTCGACGTGTACAAACAAAAGAACGTAAAAACAAATGAACATCAGTTTCCAAGCAGAAGGATTGTCGATATTCGTTTTTACATTTTCTTACTTTTCGTTACCGCGGGAAACTACGACAGCTTATGCTCTAAGATACTCGGAAACTCTAACTTCATAAAAAAGTGTACTTTCCACCAGCACCAAAAGTGTTTATTTGTTTTTACGTTTTTTTGTTTGTACACGTCGACATTCGCAGTGAGATCGTTTCTCTTGCTTCGTTTCGTAACATTTCGTGTAAGTAAAGATCGTACAAAAATGACACACAATTTTACAATCGCCGAAATGACAGACATGATATTGCTTTATGGCAAGTACAATCGACGCCCACGAATAGCCACAAGAGCCTATGCTTTAACATATCCAGAGCGAAAGCATCCGGATCATGTATTTTTTATGAGGCTGGAGTCGCGGTTGCGAAAATTTGGTCAATTTAAACCTGTTAAGCGTCCAGGTATTTATTTACAAAATTTTCTATTAATATTTTAAATATTATGTATACTCGTATCATTATTTGTAAATATTATGTACTTTTATTATTGTTTTATTATTTTCGTAAAAGACGAACACCGCGAATAAACAAAGCGGCAATTGAGCAAATGGTTGTGGACTATCCGACAACAAGTACCCGAACTATAGCACACTACCAAGAAATTAGTCAGTCAACGGTATGTAAGGCTCTAAAGTCGGCTCACTTCCATCCTTATAAAGTTATTCTGACCCAAGAATTGTATGCTAATAATAAACCCCGTAGGCTGGAGTATTGTAGTTGACTCCTTAATGTGAGTGAGGAGAATTATGACTTCTCCAAATACATTCTTTTCTCTGATGAATGTACCTTTCAAAACAATGGCATTATTAACCGCCATAACTCACGTTATTGGGCCAGAGAGAATCCCTACTGAATGGAACAAGCACATTCTCAAGTCAGGTGGTCGGTGAACGTTTGGGCGGGTATTCTCGGTGATCATATCATAGGTCCATATTTTATTGATGGCAAGGTCGATGGCGAAAGATACCGAAATTTCCTTACAAATAAACTTGTTGCCTTGTTAGATGAGGTGCCACTGGAATCACGTATTAATATGTGGTTCCAGCAGGACGGCCATCCTGCACACACTGCCAAGGCAACAAGAGAGTTATTAAATAGGAAATTCGGATACCGTTGGATCGGACTTCATGGTCCCCGCGAATGGCCACCGCGTTCACCAGATCTTACACCTCTTGATTTTTTCCTATGGGGTTATCTGAAGCAGCAGGTATACGCTACGCGACCTGTTAGCCCTGAAGATCTGAAGGATAGAATTGTACGAGCTTGTCGTGCAATTCGTCCTCAGACCTTACGCCGGGTACATAAGGCAATCTTGGACAGAGCAGTACTTTGTGAAAAAGTGGAAGAAAGTCATTTTCAGCCTTTTCTCAAATAAAAATAGAAATATGTTGTGAACATGTTACGCATGTCACACGCTGATATATTTTTTTATATCCGTATGTGCTTTTACGCAATATGATTTTAACATATTTCTGTTTGAGTCTTACATACCAAAGAAGTCTGAAAGCGTGAAATCAGGTAAATTTTTAAGCAATTATTTTCATACGCAAAAAATATGCGGTAAAATATTTATTCTTATAGAGAAATAGAGCCATGCAATTATTCTATTTATAAGAATATGTATTTTCCCGCTTTAATTTATTGAGTAAATGTAGCTTCGAGCGTACTACATATTGCCCGTAATGCGATTTATAGTTCTTAAGGCGCTTGAATTCAAAAGGACTTCGGTTCGCGCGGCTCAACGTACGCCACAGCCGATAAGTTAGTTACAAGTACGGTCGGTATCTCGCCTTTGATGGTAAAAGACTGGTTCACGAAATAAAATTCACCCTGTATATATACCGGGTGAATCTTAATGGATGCACCAACTTTTTACCATAGGAGATGAGTTACCGACCGCAACTGTAATAAACTGAACGATCCATAGGTGACACCAGCTTGAATCGACCGCTTCGATCGACCAGTCCGAGGTGATGTACAGGCAAGTTAAAAACTGTGAATCAAATAACGTATATCGTATGTACATACTTTTCTAATATATCCAACTATCTTACGCATTTTTCTTTTTACATATAATTTTATTTAATAACACGATTTCTTATTATTTTCCATCTATGCGCAACGTATTTACCGCATGTACTACGTTTACGCGAGCGTTACTTTTGTAGTAACTTACAATAATTCACTCGTTTACGCAGAGTAAATTATCGTAAGTTACTACAAAATTTCCTTTACGCGAAGGAATTATCGAAAGTTACTACAGAAGTAACGCTCGCGTAAACGTAGTAATATCCCTAAGAGCACAGTTGACGGAAAGTCGACGGCAAGTCGACTTTTATAAGTCGACTTCTAGTCGACTTCTAAAAATGGCGGAAAGTCGACTAAAAGTCGACTTCTAAATAGTCGACTTATAAAAATGGCGGAAAGTCGACTAAAAGTCGACTTCTAAATAGTCGACTTATAAAAAGACGGAAAACAGTCAAGCGGCGCGTCTTGCATCATCAATATGGCGGCGAATCTCGAGGAGGCTGGAGGAGCAGAGCTTACGCGAGTGCGAGGAATACGTGCCGCGAGACAGGACACGATAAGACGTCGTAAAGCGCCGCGCTATCAACCACCGCCACGAAACGTCGTCGTCGTCGTCATTCACAGTCCTCGTCATCATTGTCTTCCCGTTGACTTCCTCGATTAGATCAGAATACTGGAATTTGACTGTATGTACGTTGCAATATGTTTGAGATGGTTATCTACAACAAAAATTGTTACAGAATGCCGTTACCAACCGACATGGAAGCGAAATTGCTGCGCCAGATAGTTCTTGCAGGTATGGCGGATCTAAAAGAGGATCAGGATAAGGCCAAGTGGAAACATGCTTACAGGTTAGGTATGGTGTGTTATTAATTATCATCGATAATTAAGACCTATTGAATGCGACCTCTCCATTCTGAACCATCTTTCAGAACACCAGAAATGGAGGAACTTGTGTTCATGCATTCTTTGTGTGTTCTACGGAAAATCAGTCCGGAATAGGTAGTTTATAAAGAGGTGTACGAAACGAATAAGATGTACATGCGAGGTGTCACGGCGATAGAACCCGAATGATTGCCGAAATTCGCTCCCATGCTATGCATCTTAGTGAACCATTGGTTGATCCACCGCCAAGGTATTTTTATCACAATTGTTGCTTTATAATGTTTTTCCTACTTATTTATAAAGATATTAATCTTTATTATAATCGAATATTATTCTCATTTATAGATATAATCAAGGAACCGGGAAGATTATTTGCCGCGTGTCTGGTACATTCGGAAAGGCCGGATGGGCACTACCATCGATGGATATAGAGCATCCGTGGACGGTGTCAAGTGGTTCGCGTATTTCTTCTTGGAGGGTCAAGTGTGCCCTAAGCTGAAACGATTTGTCCCGTCGCTGCTGACGACACCTGGGAGCATCACCAAGTCATGGGCCAGGTAAATCGTTAAGGCTCAGACACAATGACAAAAATAAGGAATAAGATAAAGGAATAAGGAATAAGGGAATGTCGCATCTCACTTCAGTACACGTACATTAAAGTGAGATGCAACATGCCTTATTCCTTATTCCTTTATCTTATTCCTTATTCCACTCATTGTGACTGAGCCTTTATTCTATCTCCTTTCGATTTCACGTTGATTCATCGAATAGATTACATCAATTCAATACGATTTTTTCAGGTTGATACCACGCACTCAAACAATAGTAGTACAAACGCTGCAGTCGCAGGGAGTCGTGTCCACAGACAAACTGCTAGAAATCTGGGGTTCGGATAAAAAATGTGAGATTTTAATTTATAAAATAATATTTAGATATTATCATAGACTTCTATACAATACTAGACCGCAGACAGGCATCTCGGCCGTGATGCTTGCCGCCATGTTGATTTTAGTCAAGATATGCTATAGGTACTACAGATTCTATACAAGTGGTTTTATACAAGATTTCTATACAATAGTCTGGCATATACAGAATGTCCAAAAGAAAGGGTTTAATACTACAGGAGTAGTGGTTCGATTTCGGCATCCAAGTACGCTACTCGTCGAAGACATGACTTACAAACTTATTGATAACATGTACCAATATTTAACACAAAAACATTCGCCTGCTTCGTTATGTACTGTAATAACGAATGCAGATAAACGCACATCATGAGCAACTGAACATCCGATAGTGACTTATTGTTAATTCAATATGGCCGCACCCTTCACTAACACTTGCACCTCGCACTCGCATCAGCTTTTCGGCAGTGCGTCCATAGATGTTAGTGGTCTAGTATAAAAGTCTGTGGATATTATATATTTATAATTTTAGTTCTGTTGTCAGCTTACCAGAAGTGGCTGCCGGAATCCGCGCACGCAGAAGTGGCACAGATATGGCCGCCTTTGTAATTAAGAATAAAACATTAGGATTGTAATTATACAGTTTTTTAGATAATTAAATTATTTTATATATGAAAAAAATCGAAATGCATCAGTTTTAGCCCTCCAGCAAGGGGTCGATTGTGTATCTTGAAATAATGAGGTAAAAATTACAAAAGTGAAAAAATTCATTAGCGTATCTACGATTTTATTTATCAAAATCTAATAAAATCTGTTAACTTTTGTCATTTTCACCTCGTTTCAAGGTACACAACCGACCTCCAGACGTACGCGGCGGCTTATTTTATCGACTTTAAAAGTTGGCGGGAAGTCGACTTTTCGTCATGACGGGAAGTCGACTTTAAGTCGGTGGTTTTTGCGACATTCGCCGACTTCAAGTCGACTTCAAGTCGACTTTCGTCCTTAAAAAAGTCGACTTCTCTGCCAAGTCAGTTTCGGTAGAAGTCGACTTCAAGTCGACTTAAAGTCGACTTTTGCTCTTAGGGATAGTACGGGATCCGGCCGCGTGATTTATACGTTTATCTGTTATTTTATCGAAATGCGATTTTAATGGAAGATTACATATCAGGTCATACATCGCGGCCGGTGTGCCTAGCAAAATCTTGCCGCAAGTACCCTCAATTAGAGCTGTTTTAATTAAATTTTTTAAGACAACTTCGTTCATTTGTTTGCGAAGTAAATGAAGCGTCATCTGAAAGAGAGTGATCTAAAAAACTTGAAAAAAATAGGTTCCCACCTCTCAGTCTGCCGCAACCTCCTGGCAGCCAGATGCAA